>NC_088356.1:9280000-9582500 GCF_036884655.1 Musa acuminata AAA Group | reverse complement strand
AACTATTCTCACTTTCAGAACACCTATGGCCCATGCGTTATCGATCGAGAGCCGAATCAACAACACCGGAACACAACCCTAAACGTCGACAAGTGACCCAATTGATTGTTGCAGCCTTCGACATCTAGTTGACATTGGTCGCGACTAGCAAATATCGTCGTAGCGACATTACTACAACAATTAGTCAAAGCCAATGATGCAGCATCATTCTAAGGCAACGACATCATTGCAATCACTACAAGAAATGACATTGTTGCATTATCAATTGCCTACTTATGACCAAGGTAGGCCAATCGCTATGGTAATGCTTGGGTTGCTTATGTGCTAATATGCACAGTATCTACAGCAAGTATCGACTCGTTAGTTGTCGCACTTGCTAGTATCTATAGTAGTTGCTATACGTGATTGGGTTGGTGACCATTAGAAACTGTCACCCTCAATAATGTTATCGTTGACGGTAAGATGTCGACGATAGTTCATTAATCAAATGTGAGGAATCTTGTATTGTTCACAAACAAGTGAAAGGATGGATAAGATAGAAAAGCAAATCAATAACATAAATTAATCATTCAGACATCGTAAAATCAAAATTGAATGACACATTTTGAGAAGCAAAGGATGCTAATAAATAAATATAAATATAAAATAAATTTGATATACTTTTACAATATATTTGATTTCAAAATATAACTCTCAATTATAAACATAAAACATATAATTATGATATCATTATAAAAAATTTAATATCAAAATCAAATAATGATAAATTAAGATCACAATTAAACATTTAGCAACTCTTTATCAAATATGCAAACACATCGTCCTCAAATCTATTAGTTACAATGATACCGATTTATAAGAAAAACTATATTCATCTTTTTCTTTCTTAGGATCACAAGCAATGATATAGAGATTTAAATTGATTAAAAATAAATCTATAATCCTAATTTTTAAAATGATAATTAAAAAAACCTCTTCCCTCAAAATTGTCTTAAAAAATTTTATTAACAAACTTTCTTTCTATTAATCGATAACCATAATAAAAATATAATTAATTTTATAATATATATTACTAAATTAGATAAAACCACATAAAAAATCTATGATATAATTATTTTTTCATCATTAATCACCGTACCTTATGGCACGCCGCCTGGAAGATGCCAAACACCACATTCATGAGAAGATGCATTATAGAAATCAGAAAGGACATGACCCAGCAGGGTAATAGTCCAGGCGATAAGCGTATAAGAATTTAATCATAGCTCATGGATAATCTTTCTGCAGAATTGCCTTTTTACTAAATCATAGCTCATATGGATGATCAAGCCATAGGACATTGTACACTACATCCTTCACTTGTTACTAAATGGCAAATTGTTGCCACCCATCGCAAAATTGAGCTATCACCATAGCAGGAGCAAGAATCATGACATTCCCCTTGTACAACAAGAAAAGGGAAAAACAAGAATGAACAAAATTTAAAGACATTCTTGCAACTACCCCTACAAAACTTTGGCATAGGTTGGTTTCAGAAACAAGGCAGACTAGTCTTGCTGACGCACAGTAAGAGCTTCCATAACGAGGCCAGCGACTCCAAAATTTCGGTGCCTTCCATCAGCTTTGTTTACAAGTCTAAATCCACTTATAGGAAGTTGATTAATGAGAAGAGTCTCCAGTTGGTTTGCAACACTCTTTCCTGGGACTATGACATAAATGATTGGTGCATTTTGCATGTCTTCCTTGGAACGATGTGCACGAAGCCGACCAACCAGGTCATCAGTCTGCAATTAAAGTTGCTCTCATTTAGACAAATACATATTGTACATAATCTAAATGAAAGACGAGAACGAAAATGTAACCTGCCCAATGTACAGTGTCCTATCAGGTCTTATGAGGACATAAATACTGGACGTTCCTACAGTTGATGGAGGAGGCTGCTCCCTAGCACCAACAGAAAAACATCTCACTTCAGCAAGCTCAGGTATGCTCTTCTTTTTGAAAAGGTCTAATAACTTTCTCTGGCAGACTATTGTTACAGCACTCTTGACTTCCTCAACTAGCTGCTGATCCGATACACTGGAAGTACATTCAAAAGTAGTCTTTGAAATGCAAACTTCAGCAGGATTGTTGAAGTAACCCTTGGGATTAGAAAACTCCATCACAGCACAAACAGCTGCTTGTGCATCAGTTGCATTTACAGAAAGGTAGAGTTCTTGAGCTCTTTTAATAATCATTTCAGGAATACCTTCTTTCTCAGCAGTCTCAAATGCAAGACTCTCTCTACATATACCATCTATCAACTTCCATGTTGGCTTTGTGCATCCATCTACAACCTCTGTTCCCATTGCTTTGTATACAGTACTCCTTGTCGCTAAAGGCAAGTCAAAAATACCATGCAAATGGGTGGACACAATACCCAAGCAACCAATATGATCAAGTGTTTCGACAATACTACCAGCAATACAGGTTCCCTTTGCAGTTTCAGTGCCTCGACAAATCTCATCCACAAGAACTAGACTCCTTGCAGTAGATCCGTTAACAATTGAACGTATCTCCGACATTTCAATCTGAAATGAAATAATTATGTCAGGAAGATGATTCAATAGTTTGGGATCATGATTGAGTAAAAGTTTGAAAGCTAAATACTTCTGTACATTGATGGTAGTTATGCAAAGTTTCGCAAAGCAGAGAAAGATATCAAAGCAAATGGATTATCATTTTCTAGGCATCTCATACATGTTCCAAAATATAACCAGCAACTTCAATTTTTAAAACACCAGTAAATTTTGATAAAACTACAACCAGCAGCTGAAGAGTCGGTTATGAGTATTATGATTATCAGCAATCTAAGTTCTGAAGGACTATAATAATATTTAAAACATTTGTCTTTAATAGCAGAACTTGGTAGCCACACTGAAAATCTATTAGTTGACAGCAAACACACTGAACTATGAAATATGGTCGTTCCATATAAAGTAGGTCCCATATGGAATGAAAACCAAATCGAGCATCATAAATTTAAATAAAGATTAAAGTCATAAAACCAGTAATAGAACTTAAGCATTATATTCAACACCTGAAATGAGCTTTTTCCATCAGCAGGACTGTCATAAGCTTTCATGTGCAGCATAATAGAGTCAAAATTAGGAATTAAGGCTGATTCAGCAGGCACCATAAGCCCGCATATTCCAAGTAATGCCGCAGCACAGATTGACCGTAGCAAACTAGATTTACCACCTCCATTTGGTCCAGTAAGAAGGAAAAGTGAATTCAAGTTGACTGTGTTCTTTGTTGCATTTCCATGTGCAACATCAAACCAGTAAGGAGATAAGCCTGATAACTCCATTTTACTGTTTACTTCTGCCAAAAAAATTTCCTGCAACCACGGAAGTGATGATGATCATAGCAGGAAGCTATTTTAACTGAAACTGTCAAAAACAGAATCTGCAAGGACATAAGCTCTTCACTGAATTATGAAATCAGACTTAAAATATCCAGTAGTTTTCCATTATGGCAGACCGACCAAAACCAAAGGCAGTTCACAATCAACTACAGTCAAACCTACCAAATTCAGCTACTAAGTGAGATGCTTTTATATATATATATATATATATATACTTTTTTTTTGTGAATGTAACAGAAGCACAAATGTCGTGCAAACACGGTTTGCAGACAGTAGTGAGAACTTGACACATGGTAGCCAACTTTGTGATAAAATTTGGAAAGAATACCATCCACTACCTAACATATTTTTCCCTTGTGCATAAATATGCATATCCACTCATTGTACACTCCAGCCATGCTGAAAGCACTGTGCCAGCTTGGGACAGATGTACCGAACAAACTAGTTTTTACTGACATAATAAAAATAATAATTTTGTAATGTATAACATACCATAAGAGTCAACATATACTAATCCAATAAGATATTGATGTGATGCAATAGACATACTGATTGTAGAAAAAAAGATATACCCAATGCATGAGGCTCCCAACAATGTGGGGTTTGGGGAGAGTCAATGTATATAACCTTACCTTTAAATATTTAAAGATGTTTCCTCGACTCTATTTCCACGACTCGAACCTTGATCTCTCATGTCATAAAAAAACAACCTTACCATTGTACCAAGACCCACCCTCAACATACTAATTGTATTGGAATATTAAAAAAATACCTAGTGTATTGAGGTAAACCATATTATGAATTGACATATTCCAATCCAATAAGGTCTCGCTATGAATGCAGATATCAGTATGTAAATCATTGTACATAACAAGCACATTAATAGGCATACTTGTGTCATTTGTAATTGATAAATTTGAACATAGATTGCCTTAAAAACGTTATACATTAAGTTATGGAATATTTAAGACCTTGTACATAACAAGTACATCCCTAGACATACTAATGCAATTTGGTCTATAAATTTATTACATAACAAGTGTTCTTCTAAGACTAACAACCCCAAATTTAGTTCTTCATTGCATGTGGGAGAAGACTTGGATTGGTTTATAAGAATTAAATGAGTGTACCACCACTACCTAGAGCTTAAAGAATTTTGGATTAACTATTTAGATTCATCAAATTCATGGATTGAGTATTCCATAAGCTCAAGTAGTGACAAATAATATTAGCACAGACCTAGTAGCTATGGACATGGCGGGGGACACAAGTAGGAAATGATTACCGGTCGAGGCTCGAGACGCATTACAACATATTCCATTGGGTTATGATGTGATTATTCTATTTCATAAAATAGAATTGACATTAATATGGAAAGTTTCGTAGCACAAGAATATTCTCTAAAGAATATTTAAAATTCATATTAAAGTTATTGACTGTTTAAACCAAAATTAAGCATTTAATATTCCTCATTAGAGGTTCAACACACTTCAAGATGTCACGAATCACTTTAGCATTAGCAATCCTTCAAAATCAATGCAAAGAGATTTGTTTATCCTTCAAACTAAACATAAGGGGTTCTCAAGTGTTATCAAGCTTAGTTCATCACACTTCAATGCTCCCCAGTCCTAGGTGTACAGTTAAAGATAAGCACCTTTCCTAGGGGTGGTGAAGAACAAATAAAATTTTGAATTTTTAATATCAACATAGTTTCTCTAGTTCCATTCCATCTATAATGATATTTAAGTAACAGATACAACTAAAAACTATTCAACATGAAACAAATGCCAATTACAACAAACATAATACTAAGCTGTATTCAGAAGGGGTTCTCAACTGTTATCAAGCTTAGTTCGTCACACTTCAATGCTCCCCAGTCCTAGGTGTCAAGTTAAAGATAAACACCTTTCCTAGGGTTGGTGCAGAACAAATAAAATTTTGAATTTTTAATATCAACATAGTTTCTCTAGTTCCATTCCATATATAATGATATTTAAGTAACAGATACAACTAAAAACTATTCAACATAAAACATATGCCAATTACAACAAACATAACACCGAGCTGTATTCAGAAAATTAATGCTACAGAATCCTCACTAACAAAATATCACCAACGCTGTCCTCATATAAATACCTTGGAATCAAAGAAATCATATATCTCAGGGAAAACCCATTCTCTTCTCCGGCCCTCACTGCATAACAACAAATTACCCTTTGAAGTGAGCATGTATTAGCTAAGGTATCAAATTATCAGTTTTAAGCATACTACCATGCTAAAGCACACAAACATCTTTAACCAAAGAATTAGCAGCAGCATCTCATTGGAATGAAACATGAATCTCACAAGGCCATACGTAACGAGCAAACATGATTGGAAGACCAGCAAATCATGAAGATTATTATGCATAATAACAGCAACAAGAAGCGAAAATGTCCCACCTATTTGGATCAGCTATATGAATCTTGTCTCCTGCCATTAAACTCTGTGTAGGGCCCTAATTAAATCAAGATAATTTAAATTTTGATTTATTGCTTTAAGACAAGTTTTCTTAGGAAGGAGTTCAACTATCTAAATGCGGCATACAATAACAAAATGTTATAGACTAATGCCAACGTGATGGGTGTTTTAAGCAAGGTTCTTAATCTCATACCGTACCGATGTATCAAGCTTTTGCTCGATACATTACGGTACGACATACTAAGCAGTACGCCAGGGCAGACCAAGTGGTATGCCTAAAATAGGCATAAAAAATTCTCTGAAAATACCTGAAAAATAAAAAAAATATGATAGAGTTTTTAAGTTAGAAATAAATATGCATTTAGTATAGTTATAGCAAAACTAATATAAATTAGGTAAGAATAGTGCCACATTTTTGTTTCAAGCTTTGAAGAGTAGCTTTGTGCAAGGTTCGCAATTTCGATCCATTCCAGATCGTCCTTCGTTAATATTGAATTATCTATAGAAAAATTATTCGAATTGTTAAATTATTTTGTATACAACTTAGACTTTATGATACAAATGAATTAAGTAATCACATGTATAGATATACTGAATTCTACCATCAAAACAATCGATAGGCCTCCACGAGTGGTGGATCAGAATCCTCGATCATATGTATCTGTATATCAGTATGATATGTTTGTTGGACCCGATCCTAGAATTGATCCCACGACATAATGTATTGATACATCATATGTCATTGGTGAATCAATCCACAAATCATTGTTTTGTTGAGTTTAGGAGAGTGAAAATGTAAGAATAAAACAGAGAATATGAGAAAAAATGAGTTTGAGAGAACTTAAGAGAGTGTAAGAGTGAAATAGATTGAAATAGAGAGGAGGAAAGGGTTTAAAAACCCTTGAGGAGGCCTCCAATAGTCAAATTGACCGTTGGAGCATTGTTATATTCGGTAACGATCGGTTTCGACTGTTACTGCCCAGTACAGGTCGGTAATGATCGAAATTTCAACCGTTACTACCCAATACGAGGCCAATAGCCTGATACCACCCAGTAGCAAGCGGTCTGCGTATTGATCTACTGCCAGACCGATATGTACCACTCGTACCAAGCAGTACGGTACAGTATAACAAAATTAGTTTTAAGTCTTCCTAATGAAAAGTTACTGATTATGTCAAACATGATTCATGACTCATGTCAACATTTTCTAAGCATCCAACATGGATGCTCATCTCCAAGAAAACGGTGCTTGTTGCTACAATTTGTTGCAAATAAATTGTCAGAATTATATGACAAGATGGTGGAGGCGAATACAATATTAAATTCTCTCCACTAAATCTCAGCTAGTCCTCAAAAAAAAAAAATGGTAGCCCAGTGTTCAAGCTCCCACCAATGGAGAATCTTTTTAACAGCACAAATTTCCATTAAATTTTCACCAGTAATTCATAACTATTAAAACCAATTATTTAAATGTCCTAGAAAAAGTTGAGTAGCCTAGGTGAAAGACACAAACTTATCGGGCAAGAAATACTCCAAAAGAAACATGAAACTTTAAATACATTATCAGATGCAACAAAGTGAATGCTGAACCATAGGTCCAATAGTTGTACATACGACAGTTGCTTCAGTCAAAATACAGCCCAAGAAGATTTCTAGTTCTTAGTCCTTCAATTTAGCCATAACTGCTAGATTCATGAAAATCTAAGAGATAATTGCTTAACTGCTAATTTGATATTTCTCTGACTACTAGTGTAATATGTCTATGTTATTCTACATGCAAGTAGACTTTAAATTGAGGCTCCAGGCAAGTTTTGAGGACAAAAGTTTGAAACATCTCATACTTAATTGGCATTGGAAGGAGTACAATCAAAAGTGACTTAAACAAACAATGTACATTATGTTATCAACAACTTTGTGCTAAACAGTCATTCCACAATCTTAAATTAGTACATTCATTTTTTGTTTAAGTCTATTGCAAGGTTTAAAATCTCGGTCTAAGACCACTTTTTGCTAATCTGTCAGACTGGTAACATTAACTGAGCAGTATACAGACTTGTACCATCCAGCATCAGCCAAAAGATATTAAAATGTTAAATATCCACCAGTACTAAATCATATGGTCTGACACCTGTCCTTGCTCAGATTAGTAAAAACAATGGTTTGGTGTTTAATGCCTAGTCAATGATAAGGTTGTATACAAAGTTAAGGCCAAGTGCTTTGCTTGCTTGAATTGTTTGAGGCAAAACTTTATCCCACTAGATTTTATACATACAAGGGTACTTGTTACATGGAATAACAAGAAACAATAACTGGTTGCTCTGATGAAGCAAAGCTACACGACGACAAAGGTAATTTTGCAACTCAGAATCCCTTGAAGACAGAAATTCTTTATTCATGAGTATTCATTTAACGGGCTAACTCAAATATGTCCAAGGAATCCATTTGCACTGGATCTAATTGATGAATTTCAGCACAATAGTGCACTAATTAGTCCGTTCAAGAGCCACAAGTGTCCCAACCTTTTTGAGATGTACAATATCCCAATCCTTTTTGAGATGTACAGCATCGCCTGGGAAAACATACCTAGATAAAATTAATGGTCTGAAGCCTCAATTCAGATATTGTTTAGCTTTTCAAAACATTCATAGCAGTCCAATCTAGACAATAAATTTATGAATACCAACTCTCAGTATACTACTACACCAAAATGTTACACGGATTACATATCCTATATGCCATTTCAGTCACACATACAGTCATCTATTTTAGTTTAAAAAGAAATAGAATGCTCAAAGAATATACAAAGGAAAAACCCAAATAAAAAATCAAATATAGACAAAATATTATTCTCTACTAGAATGAAAAAGGGCTTCACCTAACGTGACTGAAAAGTGCCTTCGCAATGACAAGCAAGATGGACGAAAAAACTAAAATGTTCATTTTGGTCTGCAAATCACTGGACAATCCTCTTAGTAAATTCAGAACTTTAGCTCTAGCATTATCACTTGCTTCATGGTACCTAAAATTTGAACACAACAAATTAAGAAGTCAAACCAGAGAAAATATTTGAACAGCTTTAAAGAAAAAGTATTCAGTCTCATGCTGGGAAAACAAGCTCATTTATGTTCAAGTAGCCAAATTAGAAAAAAAGAACCTGTTTAATGCTTCCTCAACCTTGCTAGTTGTAAACCATTCCTCTCCAACCTTTCTACCTTTTGAATCTGTAGCAGGTCTGAGTTGTTTAATTTGTTCTTCCCCGGTAGTGTTAGCCCATACAGCTGGAACAAACCGTCTCCCCTTGAACCAAACTGCTCCATGCTCTCTTGCATAACATATTTCACCCTTTGGACCTCCGAAAGGATTCATGAGAGATTTCACTCTTAAAACAATTGGAGAAAAATCTTCCATCACCTAGAAAAACAATTTAAAAATCTAATAACAGAAGATAGAAAGCATTATGATGTTTAAAATGAAAAGCATATAATACTAAATAAGAACAATGATATGTCTATCCCGCAAGGTTTGATATTTAAGAACTGCTGACATTGCAATGCAGAGTAACCTAAAATGAGAAGGCATGAAGCATTAGAATTTAGAAGTTTTGACTATATAACACGAAAAATATTCTACAGAACTTCCAAGTCTAGTTCACATTACTGAGGAATTCTATGATAAAAAATATGAAAGGCCCTGAACCACAAATGGTGAAATTGCTAAACATCAGAGTTTCCATAGAGCTTATGACTTATTATAAAACATGTTGGAATTGTTAATTAACCATTGTACACAAAAGAGGCGGGTCCTATAAAACATTTTGAAATTGAAGCTATTAAATTCACAGGTTGTACAAATTTGAGAAGAAAAAAATTTATGGAGACAAACTGCAACCAGAACAACTCATAAGTTTTATCACATCAAGTATATATGCTGCATCATCACTCTTCAGTTATTGTCATATAAAACCTGCACAGTTTTATTTAGAAATTGATTCTCCCTTCTTAGATTATTTACAAAGAAATGATATTGAATTATCTATAAAAAATGATTCGAATTATTAGATTATTTGATATACAATTTAAGCTTTAAGATTCAAATGAATTAAGTAATCGATTAATGAATATACCTAGTTCTATTACCAAGAAGAACGAGAGGATTTCACGAGCGATGGATTGGGATCCTCGATTCTATATATCTGTACATCAATTTGATATATTTATCGGACCAAATCCTAAAATTGACTCTTGACATAATATTCTGATACACAGCATGTCATTGGTGCATCAATATGGTAACGTCGTAGTTTAATCATCATGAACTACACATGTCCGAGGTGGCTCTTGAGGCAAGTACGATTGTAGCATACATTAGTGAGGAGGTTAGAGAATGCCGAAACTTCTATTTTTGCCACTGATCTATTGTTCTGTATCATAAGATCAATCATCATACTGCTGCTCGAAGAAGAACCAACTATCACCGTACTACTGTTACCCGTAAGATTCTCCATAATACGATGACTATGAATACGACGAGCTTCACTCTATGCCTACATGACGTAGTGTCACGAACGGTCGTCGCGCACTCGAAACAACTTCGTTCAACGAACCGTTCGTCGCTTTTGCATGCTTGAACAGAGACATGACAACCTGTTTTGCCATGGTTTTGTGTGTTTTTGCTTGTAAAAATACATGTTCGAACATGTTGCAGTGCACAGTGCGACCGCTCACCACGTCGAGCCAAAAAGCCCCAAAATGGCTCCATTTTCGCGTGTCGCGAGCTGTTTTCTACAGCCCACTACAACACGCGAAATGTCAACCATCTCAGCACCCTGGAACCCCCCGGGTGGCAGAGGGCTGGATGAGACTTTGGTATATTGTCGGGCGTTGAACAATCTTCACAAGTTTGCACGTTTTCTTCACGGGAACTTGCCTTCGTGCCCGACACCCGGTGAACAGTTGTTTGTGGACTTGCAGATGTTCGTTCAACCTTCTAAAGTCCTTGTTTTCCTCATTTCTCTGTTTTCTCTCATGCACACAAGGTGGTCGCTGAATTGCTTGTAAAGCTTCCCTCTTCGCGAGACGTCAAGACTTGTCCGTCGCTCGTTCTTCGAACTAATCAGCTTTCTATTTTACAGGTCCTTCGGGACCTGAGTGAGGTTGCAAATTGGCTGACCTTTGCGGACGCATATCGCAAGGGCACGTCAAGACTTAGGCAATCCCAGCTAAGTCCGAGAATTTGGCTCAAGGGTGCTTCGCGACTTAGGCAACTCAAGCTAAGTTCGCGTCTTGACCGCAAGGGTGCCTCACGACTTAGGCAATTCTAGCTAAGTCTGTGACAGTAGGCTCTGTCGCATCAAATCAAAATCATCCATTATCTTCCCCTTCCCCTTGTTTAAACCTGACAAATACATCGTCGAACAACATGATCTAATACTTGGGTAGCATGCGTAAAATACTGCTCTTCGGTCCATGCACCACCCTAAAACTTTATAGACGGGATCATTGACTCCCCAACATCGCTGTCATCATTGGTCGAGACACTAATGTCCACGTCGCTACCATGTTTTCGGACCGAGCAAGTTGCTGAATGCGATTGAGGTGTCTTGTCGCCCAACTTGCTTCCTTCTAATGGTGCAACAGATGCTACTACCTTCTCCTTTGGCTTTGCCTTTGCACGCTAGGTGAACAACTGTGACGATTGGGTGTCAATAGTTCCTCAAGTAGTATGGCTTGATGTGAATGAGACTACTCGAGCTTTGTGGAGTTCAAGAGAGTACAAATGAGAGAATAAGAGAAATATGTGAGTGAGAAAGTGATTGAGATAATAGATGAGTTAGAGAGAGTGAAAGGGGAGAGAATGAGGGGCTAGAAAGGGTTTAAAAACTCTTAAGTCTGGTTCAAATGGTCAAATGGAACATTTGAATTCAGCAAATCCCAGCAACGGATCAGTATTGATCGAAATCCGACCATTACTGACCGATATAGGTTGATAACAATTGGATTTCGATTGTTTCGACCGGTACAGACCCCGTATCAAGCGACACGGGGTCCCCTGTTATGGACCGCCCGATACAGGGCAATCCACGTGTCGATCTCCTATTGAACTATAGTGCGTACAGCCAAGTACAGGTCAACACGGTGAACCTTGTTTTGAACCATGTGCACAAGAAAGAATCACATACTAAATATAGCATCTCATTATGAGGTTTAAAAAGAAGTATCAGATGCAATCCAATTACTACAAAAAAATGTAAATCAGATAAAATCAATACCAGAACAGAATGTGCAGGTATTTTTGGATGCACAACAGCTCATCAATGTTTTGAAGGAAGATGCTGTTGTCCCATAGGCTTTACAAGCAATTGAGTCTAACATCCAACCAACGCGCAGAATTTTGTCTGAGAGGTCTTAGATATGTGCCAATTGCTCATAGAGTTGCAAACTTTTGTAGAGCCAATTGCTACAACCTACATTGTAGTGCAGCTGATGTTCTTGCTAGAAAGTTTTTGAATATATAGTAATACTACATCTCCTTTTTGTCTCAAAAAAAAAAAACCACATCAAAATGAAAATGACAATAGCACATGAACTCAGCTAATTTTGTGCTGAAGTTGCAAATGTTTTTTGAAAGCAGTAATATTGCCAAAGTAAAACGATGGTTTAGTAACTTACTGCAATTGATAAGGCCATAGCTGCGCTATCAACCTCTGCAAATGCTTCTTCAGCATGACACCTCTTGACACGTCCTTTCCATGAAGACTCCATATTCTCAAAGAACTCATCAGGAATAAACTCTAATGAACTTGTTTCCTGACCACTTTCACCACGCATAAAAAGTATATCACCTATTTTTTGGGATATGCAAATACACTCATTCACCTGCCAAGAATATATAAAGTAAATACTCAAATAGAAAATTCTATGATATTTAATTGATTAAACTATTGAAACAGTAAATGAACAAACTAAACATCAGCCAATCAACAACAAAATCATCACACCATAATACCCTAAACTAAAAAAGCCAACCACCACATTAAATACATAGAGACTTCAATGCAGCTTGAATAATGGAAATTCATTTGTAACAGATTAATACATAGTTCATCTAGTTTCTTTTTAATTACTTATAGGCCAAGCTACATTGGAGTTGAAAAAGAGCCATAACTATAAGTTACACTAGCTGTTGAATATTAATTAAACAAAGTTGATTTCCACATTATGCAGGTAGTTAAAATAACTATTTATTTAAATGCTGTCCACTCCAAATACTATGACATTGCACAAATTGTCAAACATTTTTATGTTAAGTTTCCTTGTGTAACTTCTCCACTGAATTAAATGCACTTTTCTGAAATTCCTCTACATTTAATCTACATCAGAACTTTCTATACTTTATTGAATATAATCCTTTGGAAAAATAACAAGTTAAATAGTTTATTGAAGTATCAAATGAAGCATCTAAATTGGTCCACAATGTAATACATCAATTTCCAAGGAGCTTGCAAAGAGTTTGGAGAAAAAAAAAAGAAACAAATTATTGCAGATCCAGGAACCTTGTGAACAACTAAAGATTCTCAAACTGATGGATGATGCCGAGATGGACTACAATGTTATTTCTCAAACCTATGAGTGTATCATTAGTTTGACTCATGGATTTCTAACTTGTTAATATAAAATAATTTTTTAAGTAATTTCATGAGTATCATTAGTTTAAGCATGTATTAACACCAAACTGTTGGAGTGTACACAAACGTGGTCAGCATGATAACAAAGTTCCTGCCATCTACTATATTATATGAAGTTCCAAATATAGATATGATCATCCAAAGGAATTTTTGGCATATTTTTCAAGGCAATACAATCTACACAAGGATCTTGGCAAATTGATAATTTTTCTGGAACCCATATACCATAAGAAACTGATGCCTATGAACCCATCACAATCCCTGACTAGGTAGCATCATCATCAGACATAAAATTTCCTCTTCTAAAATAGGTTATAAATTCTAGAATTTTTTGCTATAACAAAAAGAAGAAACCAATTATGCTCACAAAATTGTAACCCAACCACCAACAAAATGCTTAAATCCCACACATGAAACATGAAAAATTTCTTGGAAGAAATAAATAATACGAAGTTAAATATTCCCACGCATGTGATCTAACGCATCCAGAATGAACTTGTATCTAACAAGGAACTGTTTCAGAGTTTACATATAAATTTTCTGTACATCCATATTTTTATAGTACAAGTCCAGATTAAAGTTTTAGACCATTTTGTACATGCTTGTGTTGGCAAGGGATTGTGAAGGACTATGATGACATGTACAGATGCAAATCAATGGCATGGCACCAGCACATAGATGGAATCCTTGGCTCATGTAGTGAAAATGCTTATACCACATGAAAATATATACACAAACTATAAAGAGAGGAGACATAAACTCCAAAGTTCAAGCATTGCAGGTGTACATACACGCAAGCAAACCTAGATGTAGTTGCCTCCATAATATTTAAATTAATGCTTGCAATGTTTAACATAGTGCTTCCATGTTTAAATACTAAGTAATTTGGTATAACACAGAAGTTAATAAATAATAGCTATGGCAATGATGACAACCACATACCAATACATCATATTCAACTTTTAGTCCAGTAGCTACCCATGTTGGTTGCAATAATATATGTAAAATAGCAGAAAGCTCAGGGTTCCTACTCATATGGATAATCTCATCAACTACATTCTTTATTCTACAAAGCTCAATGTGATTAGCCTCCTTTGACTCGAGCAATTTTACAAGCTGCAAAATAAGACAAAGTCAGACTAGACAATGAAAGAGTATATATTTGACATGCAAAATAAAAATAGAACATCCTATAGGAAACAAGAAGGCTTGCATGAATTATGCAAAGAAAATAGCAAGAGAGTTAATTTACGAAAGGAAAAATCTTGCCCACCATTGTTCCATAAGACATTAGCAAAAGAACACAGTTTTACAGATACTTGAACTGCAAAACTAATGTGAGGTCTGACGAAGTTCACCTTATGCAGCCTCTATCCTAAGAGAGGCTAAATCACCAACTAATCAACATAAAGCATAGACATTGTCAAACTACTCTATAAATGATGAGATATTACTGATAAATCTGTACAACCCAGAAATTGTTAATGGAATAGCAACCACAGCAACACCATAAGTGCAAAACGATCTCAGAAACAGATCACATAGTTTAATCAGAAACCTGAATTTGCACACTACATTCAAAAGAAAGTAAAAGATTACAAAGCTAACAAAGCCACCATGCTTTTGGACATGCACACAGAAACTAAGAAAGATGAAAGTGCCAAAATTCAAGACAAAGAGAAAGCGCAAGAACATTAATATGTCTCAGGTGTGACACAGAAACATCCATAACTTTCTTTTTGCAAAATTACAACAGAACTGATAAGGTCCAAGACACGTATTCAATAATCAATCTAGTTATTGTATACTTGTACAAGCCGTTTTCCATAAGTTTAGAAAGAGGCTTGTACAAGTATTACAATAGAACAAGCTACACAAGATATGTGATAACACATCCATAAACAGCTTAAGAAAGACCCAAATATCCAACATCAAATAGTATCATCGAAAAAAAAGCACTAGACCAACCATAATACAATAAATAACAATAAATGACACTTAGACCAAAAAAAGTATACACTTATAAAGGAACATGTAAAATATTACCTTTGCAGCTGATACACAAGTGAACTCAGGAATAGAACAAGTCACACTGCTCATAAGCCTGCACGCCTCTGTCAGGAAATGCTCCAACTTATAATGGTTCCAACAAAGAAAACATATCCAACAAAATCGATATATAATAGATCAAATCTTACAGTGCCAAAGTTAAAGCATAATGTTTGACGTGGTATAGTCATAAAACAAAAGAATGAGAACACGAGCCTCGTGTATGCACTATACGGTCCACTATTCTCATGCATACAACAAGAATTATCAAAAACAGCAATAAGAACTACACTAATAAATGTCCTTCAGCACCAGCATTCAGGCTGGCCACGTGAAACATTTTCCCCAGGGTTTCATTCAAATAAATGCTTTCTTTAGAACAGCAGTATGACTCTTCTTGCTACATCTATCCAAGTTTTCGTAGCTATCCTTTCTCCCTAATTTTATCACCTTAAACCAAGTAATACTTTACTATTATGCCATATGTTCACTGTCAGATGTCCAAAGAAAAATTTCCACAATAAATACTTCTTAGTTCTACGTCCAACTTATTTTGAATGCAGTCATTTAACATGGTACATCTTTCAAGGTGATATTTCTCGCCCATCTCATTTACATTCATTTAAATAAATGTTGTTTCCGAACAACCTGATATTTTAACCTATAGAAAAGAACATTTTTAGGTGCATTCAGCATAGACAAAACAAGCAAGAAGAACTCAACTTTACATCTTGT
This sequence comes from Musa acuminata AAA Group, assembly GCF_036884655.1. NCBI lineage: Eukaryota > Viridiplantae > Streptophyta > Magnoliopsida > Zingiberales > Musaceae > Musa > Musa acuminata. Next base: position 9,566,166 of record NC_088356.1, on the reverse strand, counting down.
TCCGAAAACTTGATGAACTTTACAACATTAAATAGCCTAACCAACTAAAAAACAGGGAAAACTGCAATTTCCCAAGGCCATACCACGACCTGTGTTTCTTTACCTTTTTTGACAGTATGGTATAATCAAGTGATCATCTCCTCTTTTAGTCTAAACCATTAGGTCCTAATGTTCTCTGTTGTTCCTCATTCCCATCCAAAGGATGTGGTGATTCAAGGCCCCTCATCATAAGCATGCATGTTATTCCAATGCCAAGTCATTTCCTCAATTAGATTCCTTTATTCTCAAATGACTTATTTGAAGAGTAGTCTCCTTGATGTGTTACTTAAACCACCATTTTCACCAAGATTTTTTTTTTACAAGACCAACTGTGTCATAACTTTATGGAATCTACTACACGCTTCTGCAAGCAATCAAATTTCATGTGAAAGGACTTCACAACAAGCACTCCAATGCATGGAATTTGACAATATTTCAAGACTTAAACCTTGCTCAATCATGGAATTTCCACAAGGCCCTCAACAGCATCATGTAGTGTCAATCCTTAACTAGATTGGCATGTCAACAACATAAGATGAAGTAAGAAGCATAATACAGAACAGAAGAATATCAAAGTAATGACCACAAATAAAACTCTTATCCCAAGCAAAGGACAATATGCTGGACCATTATTTGGGGGAAATAACAGTGCGCTGGACTTACCCTGAATAGAGGATGCAATCTCATAACATGGAGGGTTAAGCAGGAGATCTCTTATGAACCTAAAAAAAGGCCCAACATTAGTTAGACAGTTGAAACATGGTGGTAGTGATCTATTCATGAAAATGTATGTATGTAAGTAATTAAATATAAATAACATGGTATATCCTGGATATCTTTCCAATGGATATATATATACAAAGAACATCACACCTTAATGCAAGTTCTAGAAATTGTTGGACTGACCATTATATATCAGTCCAACAATTTCTGAAAACCAGCACTAGACTGATATTTTTAGAACTTGCATTAAGGTGTGATGCTACCATTAAAACAGGTAAGAATGTAATTGCAGAAGATAAATCCACTTACAGAAGAAATTTTCCTAATTGTCACATAAGATTCATTGCTGCATCTAACATTTAGCTTTGACCAGAATGGCTCACAGCATGTAGAGGTTCTTAACTAGATGAAGTTAATATATACCCAAGCAACCAGGCTGACAAAGGACGGGGTCAGATCATATGATCTGGTACTGATAGGTATTTTTTATTATTTTTCAGGCTTGTACAGTTCAGCTTCATTGGTATCATTCCAGTCTGGTAGACTACCAAAAATGAAATCAGATCAAAATTTAAAACTTTGATACTGAATTACTAGCTTGCAAAACATCATCATCTGATTGGCAGAACTCTTAACTTTTACATGCTACTAATTAGCTCAAGAATTTCAGATCAAGTTTGGTAAGAGTCATGAAGTGATTGATAAGACCCTAGGGTCTTATCACTCGACCATCCCTCCTCGCAACGATCAAAACAAGGCAACCACGACCGCCGCAACCACTGCCATTTCCTCAACCGCACGCGATCCCTCAGCGTCACCTGCGCCTCCTTCCGCAGTGCGACGGAGACAAAGCAACGCTGCCTTCCATCCGCGCCGTCATAGCCACCGCAGTGGCGAGCCCTTGGCGGCGCTGCCCCCAGCCGCACCACCATTGCTGCCTCCTAGCCCTCAGCAGCAGCGATCCCTCCACGCAGCGACCGCAACAAGCATCGCTGCCTCCCACGCAGCGACCATAGCTACATCCCCGCATCGTCGTAGCAACCCTTCACTCCCACAGTGCTGCCACCGATTGCCTCACAACAGCAGCACCGAATAGGGCAGTGATTGATGCCCTAGTCCCGACACCAGAAACAGGAGTTGAGATTACATATTTGCAGTCTTACGCAATGGCCACCGATAACTTAGTGAAAGCACAAATAGAAGCATTGGAAATCAGAATTGAGAACCGACTGCAAGAAATACTTAATGATTTCAAAAAGAGCCTATTGGAGAGCCTTAGCAAATTTCAACAAGATGGGGGCTCAAGTTCTACGTTGCACAGATATGAAAATACCGGAAATGGGCCCCAAGATTATCACACAAACTACTCACACATGAAGGTAGAATTTCCGAGAGGGGAAGATGAAGATCCGATCAGTTGGATCTCCAAGGCGGAAAAAATTTTTCGTTTTCACAGGACCCCAGAAGAATCCAAGGTAGAAATTGTCTCAATCTAGCTGGATGGAGATGCAATCCAATGGTACGATTGGTATGAAACTTGCCACGGAGTTCCTTCATAGGAGCAGTTCAAAAGAGGGCTTCTTGTTCGCTTCGGCCCATCGGAATATGAGAATGTTGATGGACAGCTCGCCAAAATTCGTCATACTTATACAGTGTTGGAATATCATAGCAGGTTTGAAATATTGTTAAATCAAGCTAGAGATTGGTCGGAACGATAACTTCTGGGTACATTTATTGAAGGGCTTAATCCAGAGATTCGGTGTGAAGTTAAGGCTCGTCAACCCCGCACCATGATAGCTGCGATTTTATTTGCATGCCTGCATGAGGAAAAAATCAGCATGGAATATCATCGAAACAGATGTGTCAATAAACAGGCGATCAGCAAGCAGCCCATCCCATCTACTCCTAGTCGAAATCCTATTACTTGCAGACTAACCCGAAAAGAACTCAAAGAAAGATCTACGAAGGGTTTGTGCTGGCATTGCGATGAAAAGTGGAGGAAGGAGCATTGATGCAAACAGGGAAAACTTCTGATGATTGAGCCGATCGAGGAGGAACCAGAAGTAGAAGAGTTGGACTCCGATCATAAAGGTGTGGAAACTGATGAAGATATTGAAGCCATCACACACATACAGTGCATGCATTGGCTGGCTACGCTAACCCACAAATTATGAAAATCGGAGGAACTTTGAAGCATCAACCTGTCACTATTTTGATTGATATGGGTAGCACTAATAATTTTATAGACAGGAAAGTTGCAGCCCGATTAGCTTATCACATTGAAGGCTGTGATAAATTCAAAGTAAAGATCGCTAATGGACGGATTTTAACTTGTGATAGTAAATGTTCAAAGCAAGGTTCGCAATACCGTACCGTACCGGTATTTCGACCTGGGCTCGGTACCGGTACGGTACGGTATACCGAGCGGTACACTCAGGTGTGCCGAGTACTGTAGCACTGCTACAGTGCTACGGTGCACTCGGACCGGTAAGAGGCGGTCCACGTACCGACAACCTGTCGGACCGATATGTACCGCCCGTATCGGGCGGTACAGTTCGGTACGGCAAACATTGGTTCAAAGATAAAATTGATTATACAAGGCCAGGAGTTTCTTGCAACGATTACTATACTAAAAGACCGACCTATTGCTTACACTATCAAAAAGTAGAGACCATACTTGATTAATTGGTTGTGATGCATTGCAGATAGCCTATGACTGAAGTGTTGAAAGAGAAGCTCCCCGAGTTTGATGCTGCTCAGTCTTGAGGACAAGGCTGATTTGAAGATGAAGGAATTGTTAGGACCTTTTTTCTGAGCTTTTGAATAATGTTTATTGAGTCTATTTAGTTCAGTTGTTTATTGTCCGTTTAGTTCAATTAGAGTTAGGTAAAGGTTTATTTAATATTTATTTATTATTAGAGTCCAAGTCCCGGTGGACTCTGGGTGGAACTCTATAAATAGTGATGTAATTGTTTATCTTGAAGACAATGAAATATTATTCAGTCTTTTGACAAACCCTAGGAGATCGATCCCCTCGAAGTGATCATTCCCTTTTCTCCTCTTTCTTCCATGATAAAACCCTAAGGTCTTATCAATGATCAACTAGCTAAGAGAAAACATGATAACCTACTATGTCGCGGGTCATAATCTTTGGTTGCAAGAGAACCAACAGAATTTAGAAACTTTCTAAGCAAAACCAAGGATCAGTTAACCATTTAAATTTTCATAGGCTACGAGTTCTAACAGCAGAGAAGTTTGACGAAGGGACCATCTTGCCATATAAATTATGATTTTAGCCAAAATCCAAAACCACCAATATAAATTATAATGCTTTAGCCAAAATTCAAAACCAATAGCCACAACTAACAAGCAAAATAACATAGTTTTAGCCAAAATTCAAAACAACCAGGCACAAATCTTCAATGACCACAATTACACAATAAGTTCAATTCAGATGAATGTCTAATTTGACAGTATTCACATCACATATCAGAAATAAATTATTAGTCTAAGATTCCTTTAACTGAAGCAACATATAACAATATGGAATCGTACCTTTCCATGTTCAAATTTTGAAAACAAAAATACTATATATTAACTTACAATGCTGGAAGACCAACACAATTTGAAGGAAGCAATACTTTCAACAAGCTGGGTATTCCCTCAGTTGGTAAGACTCCTGACAAAAGTATACATATATAATATGATTAAGCTTCAAACAAATGGGTGAATAATAGGATGGAAATACCAATAACCTAATAGAAAGCCTCTCTGACCTATTTGAGTAGCTGTTCCAAGATACAGAGGTTGAGGCCTTTTATTTGAAGAAACAGTGACATTTCTGAATGTAGTTTCTTGATCAAGACCATAAATTCCCCTTACCTTCAAGAAATTAAGAAGTCATCAACAGAAAACACAAATTTTCTCAATACAAGACCAATAAGTCTAAACTCCACAAGCAATAACAAGTTGGTAACGATCACACAATTAGTTGATACCACGATAAACATGAACAAGAAAAGAACAGCCTAAGTCTTAGGCTGCATGGTATAATGAGCAGCTGAACACTACTTCCAACAAGAAATATGGTTTAAACAAAGAAGAGAAGCGAACACAAGCAACAGAAAATCAATGGCCAATAAGAACTATTTTGACAATAAAACAAGGTCGTCAAGAGCAAGGTTTGTAATTTCGTACCGTATCGAAGTTTCGAGCTTAGTTCGGTACGATACAGTATAAGCACATCGAGTGGTACATTTCAATGTACCGCTCAATATATATATATATATATATATATATATATATATATATATATATATATAAACGACAGGTCTGCCCACATGAGGAGGAGGCGTCGTCGCTTGGTTTCCCCGCACAAAAAAAAAGAAAGGGAAAGGCTATGTCACCTCGATTTCCCCATACAAAAAAAAAAAAAAAAGAAAGGGAAAGGCGACGTCACCTCGGTTTCCCCGTGCAAAAAAGAAAAGGGAAAGGCGACGTCGCCCGGTTTCCCCGCACGAAAAAAAAAGGAAAGGCGATGTCACTTGGTTTCCACATGGGAAAAAAGAAAAAAAAGGCCGCCTCACTCGATTTCTTCTGCTGGGGAGAAGAAATTGCTTCTCCCCGCGACGTTGCTGCGTCGGATCTCTAGGTTTTCTTTTTTCTTCTCCCTTTCTTTCTTCTCCGTCACCAACCACTTTCTTCTCCCTCTCCTTTCTTCTCCGTCACTGACCAATTTAGGAACGAAAACAGTCGCAATCGATGCTACCGCCCGGTAGCAGACGGTCTGTGTACCGATCTGCCGACGGACCGGTATGTACCGCTCAGTATGGGCAGTATTATTCGAAATTAAAATCCTTGGTCAAGAGAACTTGATCATTAAGCTGCATATGTCCAATTTATGGCCACTCACTTATAGGATCTAAATCATTAGTAGAACATGAGATGTTTTCTTTAACCTTAACTCCTCGAAGAGGATTACCCAGAAACTGATGGTTTTGACATGGAGACCAATTCTTGGATCAAGGTACCATATAAGTCAGGCTTCAACTGTGCCACTTTACTTTCGAGGAAATCTCAAGCCACTACACTAGAGAAGCAAATTTGTCCATCAAACAGTAAATACTAACAGGAGGATATGTAAAGTGATGGAAACTTTATTCCAAAAGAGGTTCGGAAACTCAGAAGTTAACCCTGATTACAAATAAGAAGAACAGCCTTGAGCAAATTTAAGGAGATCAGATCCCAACTGGTGTGGGAGCAGCAAAGAAATAAATTACCTATTAGTGTAGGCCAAGAGTTTTGAATCCACTCGAACTGGTTTACAAGTCCATGAGTGAACCCACATGCAGACCACCCCCCTCAGGTGCTCCAATCCGTTTTTGTTTTTTATTAAGTCTTGCGGTCTGCCACATGCAAGTCACAAGTGCCCACAACTAGTGACACTGCCCACCCACCCGCTTGACACTCGCCACCTGCTACAGTCCCTCAACTCACAAGTGCCCAGGTGCTCTCTCTCTCTCTCTCTACCATGGTATATGCCAATGTATCATGTGTCAGAGACTCAGAATGACACCATGACCTAGACGGGCACTAGTCCAATACTCAAAACAACATTACTTGGTGGACTGTAGACATCAACAATCATGAAGATATAGTGCATACTGAATTCTGTTGCAACAGATTGTTCATTTGGCATTAATGTCTGGAAAAGATGGGCATCATTGAGAATCTTAATGTAGATTAAAAAACATCCTAAATCTGAACTAGAATCGCTATGGAAAATAAATACTAATGGAATATAACCAAAAATGACAAATTTTCATGTTATAACTACTAAAATTTGAAAACCTTGCATAAAAGTTCTTCAATAGGGTTGCCGCCAAACCATTCAAAAGTTTTTCCATTACATTCTCCCCATAGAAGTCCACCCTCACCAAATTCTCCCCACCGACAAGTACCTGCAGAAAAAAGAATTAAAGCCATTAGAAAATGCAGCTACCTTAACAATAGAATATTATGTATTCCTAGAATCACTTCTAACTTATTTGAGCCGCTCCACCAATTCGAGGAATTGGTAAATGGTTGTTTAATATGGTTTAGAACTTTAAACAAGAAAATAAAAAGCCAGATATCACCAAAGTCGAAGTAAATAGATGTGGCTCAAACAATCGTAAAATAGACACTGATGCAGTTAATTTGTGTTATCTCAAGGCTAATGAGAAAGTGAAGTGAGTAATACACACACAAGTAATGATGCACAACATTGCATCCACCTGCCCCCTTTAAAGTACTGGTACTCTGAAGCTCAACATGGATAATACTCATCTAAACATAAGCAAATGTCCACACATAGATACACATACATCATTTCAATATGAAACATACACAACTGAGAACCCTCATCTTCTCACCACATATATAAGTACAAGAGATGGGCATTAATCAACTGTCAACATAATTCAGTTAACATATCAAACAGAAGTGAGATTTTCATGGCTTGTAAGATATGTTAGTACAAGAGATGGGCATTAACCAACTGTCAACATAATTCAGTTAACATATCAAACAGAAGCAAGATTTTCATGGCTTGTAAGATATGTTAGGGACGTTGTAATCACATCCTCCATCCTGGACAATTGACGTAGGCTGCTGTATGTGATGGAAAAAGGATATGTAAAGAGACTGAAGGATCAGTTTTCATTAGGAATCTAAAATTTCCTTAAATGAAGATGGTAATAATCAAGAATCAACTTTTCAAAAATGAAGAAGAAAATTCAATCAAAAGAGATGCCTATTTCCGTGCAGCCTAGGTTTAGGTAGGACAGTGACAGTCAAATTAGGTCAATCTTATTTTTTGCTTTCCCAGATAATTTATGCTGCTTAACATATAAATTTAATAGACTCAAATTTATATGCTTGACTGGCAATCAGTTGAAAGAATCAACTGCTTGGAGAAACAATGGAATATCTGGTTGTATATGCTTTTAACCAGTGGCAATGGCCTCGTATAAGATATGTTAGGGATGTTGTAATCACATCCTCCATCCTGGACAATTGACGTAGGCTGCTGTATGTGATGGAAAAAGGATATGTAAAGAGAATGAAGGATCAGTTTTCATTAGTAATCTAAATTTTCCTTAAATGAAGATGGTAATAATCAAGAATCAACTTTTTAAAAATGAAGAAAATTCAATCAAAAGAGATGCATATTTCCGTGCAGCCTAGGTTTAGGTAAGGACAGTGACAGTCAAATTAGGTCAATCTTATTTTTTGCTTTCCCAGATCATTCATGCTGCTTTACATATAAATTTAATAGACTCAAATTTATATGCTTGACTGGCGATCAGTTGAAAGAATCAACTGCTTGGAGAAACAATGGAATATCTGGTTGTATATGCTTTTAACCAGTGGCAATGGCCTCGTGTAAGATATGTTAGGGACGTTGCAATCACATCCTCCATCCTGGACAATTGACGTAGGCTGCTGTATGTGATGGAAAAAGGATATGTAAAGAGACTGAAGGATCAGTTTTCATTAGTAATCTAAATTTTCCTTAAATGAAGATGGTAATAATCAAGAATCAACTTTTCAAAAATGAAGAAAAAAATTCAATCAAAAGAGATGCCTATTTCCGTGCAGCCTAGGTTTAGGTAGGACAGTGACAGTCAAATTAGGTCAATCTTATTTTTTGCTTTCCCAGATCATTCATGCTGCTTTACATATAAATCTAATACTCTCAAATTTATATGCTTGACTGGCGATCAGTTGAAAGAATCAACTGCTTGGAGAAACAATGGAATATCTGGTTGTATATGCTTTTAACCAGTGGCAATGGCCTCGTGCAAGTATTTCATGGTTTTGCAACTTGGCAACCAAATCTGCCTAAAAAATCAAAAAAGTTGAGGATGTTTGACTACTATCCCTACTGTCTGTTATTATAGGCAAAAAAGTAGGACAGCTCATGAAACAAACATCCTGTATGCCCAGTGGGCACAGACCTACCTTTCCACTCTCTTTCGAAGATTGGCGGCTTGCCATTCCAATCGCTTATGACTCGGTAAATAAATCTCCGTGTGGTGGCCTCCCTTTCCAATGGTACAGGGGCATTTTCAAATGTGTTCCAATTGTGACTATCCAGTAGGGTCAGTACATCATACAGAATGCCTTGGCTATTAGCACCATGTTCACAGAGTTCATCAAATCACCATTGAACCAACTAATCCAGGCAGATATGACTATAATCACAAATAATACTTTTACAGTTTACTTCCACAAGCTTGGCAACTCTCAAATTGATGCATATTGAAAACATGGTTATTACAAGTCAAGCATGGAAACAGATAGATGTGGCACATGGTATTCAATCAAATAGGAAGTTGCGCAAATTAATAAAAAATAATAATACATTCTAACTTAAAACATAATAAAATGGATGATAACACCTGAAGAATTATGTCTCAAAGAAGTATGCAGATATAGATGGTGATAGTGACAAGTACGAAGCTTCGTAACTATTGCTTCCTCTGTAAGACCATCTTCTGCTGAAAATGTTTTCATCGTTTCAAGTACCGAGATCATGCAATAGCCTTTCGCCGATCGTGAAATCCCTAAATCACAGCATGTTATAATATTAGAAAACATGTAAATCTCAATCTTCACATTTACATTTGAAGGATGTATACTATTATTTAAAATGAGAACAAAATTCATAGCAAACTACTAAAGACTCCTGAATATTAGTAATCAGTAGGGTTATCTGCAAGACAATTAGAAACCCAAACAAGACAGCAAACAAAAACAATAAGACAAAAAAAAGAAAAAGAAGGTTAACTGTTGACATCACAATATTCTCCATAGCTGGATAGAATTTTTCCAACTGCTTCACGTTCAGTTAGTCAAGGTGCTTTATCAATTATCAGTACATACATAGAGGCCTTCTCCCACGACAATCTCATGATGATAATTCTAAGCAAGTTCCACTAGTAATTTTTAAAAGATGATCCATCATATCACATCATAATATACGAGACAATTCATGTTTCTCTGAGAAACAAAAACTTCAAACAAGGCTCCTATAGCTAACACAGATATGCAGTCTTGAAAAAGAGGTGCCAACAAAATCTTCAGCGAAACCCAGTCTCACATGAACCCTTCAGGACTAGCACACAATCCAAGTGGCACAAAATCAACTCCAGTAATTATATGATGAGAACTGAGACCATGGTGGGGTATGGTACTTCAAAATCACTAACAGTGGAATCACCATCATTGTAGGTGAAGTATGTCACCTTACATGTTGAACCTGTTGCTTACAGGGAAGCACTCATGGCAGAGTGTGAGAAGGGGCTAACTGAGAGTATACATGAAGTGACTTCAGATCCACATTAATTTCATAAACAAGCTGAAAGAAAGGTGGTGTAGGATCAAAACCTTGCAACACAATTGAATTTGTTGACGCATTTTCTGGAAGATGTCATTTTGTGCATACTTACAGAGGCAAATGAGTTGTCGACTGATTGATGAATACAACTAGATGGTCCAATATGATATTTTGTTTCAATTTTCCACTAAAGACTCTTCACATATCTATAACAAATACCTCTCATCAGGTGCTTGCCAAAGTCATCAAATATAATTAGCCCCTGGCTCTTATGTTAAGGGAAAAAATTTCATGCTAGCATATTAAACCAGCGCATGCCATAGCAGTGTTGTAGGCACTGGCATTGACAAGCTAGAATAGCATTGCTTGGACAACTTTGAATAATACGAGGACATGTATACCATGAAATCTACATTAGCACTTATGCTCAAGACAACAAAATCTTATTACCTAAATCAAGAAGCCTGTAAACCCAAAAACTAATATGAGGCTTTCCAATGGAAGCTAAGAAAACAAGCATAACATGTTTGGTTGTTATTTCACAGTCTCTTGGATATACAATAACTTTATTGAGCTTGAAGCCTAATTCTGGATATGGCAATAAATCCTTTGGAACCATAGGTGATCCTTTGAAACCTTTAATTAACAAGGTTCAAAGTTTGAAATCTATATAGTAAATCTGATTATATTGAAAATTCAGAATTCTCAACACTTGAGTTCCCCTTACAAAGCAAATTGAATTGTCAAAAGAAAAGAATTTACTACACAAATTACATCAGCATATGTAAATGTAAAAAAAATTGAAACAGGTCTGATACCAAATGTCACAACCCTGATCTGATAAGCTAATTGGCCTATCAATTTCGCTTGACTCAAACCACTAGCCAAAATGTTTAAGCTGATGTTGATAGTAATACACTCATCAAATCCTTATAAGTCAATCTTATTTTTTTTCCATTCCCAATGTGAGACTAATCAAGGTGTTAAAACCTTCCACACTCAAGAGTTTGACATCCTCGTCAAGGCCTAGTATAGTCCAAAGCAAACCCTAGCATGGTGCACGTGAGGCATAGCCCAATGGTGGCTCCATGCCATGACGAGTCATCTGACTCCATCCATAGGTAGTTCTTTCCTACTCGAGCCCCTCACCATACACCAATACTAAGTCGGGTCATGACATTTGGTATCAAAGCCGATTTAAAATTGGGGCATGGTGAGGGGCTCAAGTAGGAAAAGACTACCCGTGAATGAAGTCAGAGGATTCGTCACGACGTAGAGCCACCACTAGGCTACGCCTCACATGCACGATGCTAGTGTTTGATTTGGACTATGTTGGACCTTGACGAGGACGTCAAACTCTTGAGTGCAGGAGATTGTAACACCCAAATTAGTCCCACATCGGAAGTGGGCATAATTAAGATTGACTTATAAGGGTCTGATAAGTATACTACTATCAACTTCAACCTAAGCATTTTGGTCAGTAGTTTGGGCCAAACAAAATTGATAGGCTAGTTAGCCCATCAAACCCAGGTCGTGACAATAAGCCTAGTGTATAACATATCAAATCGCAGTTTGATTACTGTCAAGCTCACGTTACTCCACTTCTCATGTATGTTCAAGCTCCACAATATCCAATCCTGATGTAGAATTCTTTTCAAACTAACATCATAGTGATTTTAGATCACAAATTTCTTTTGATTTTTATCTTGAAAAATACTTCCCTCAAATTGAAAAGGTAAAGAAATGAGAAGAGAAATTGACTAAAATAGAGAGTACAAATTGTGGATGGACTTGATCAAAGACTCATCTCAAATCAGATCAGTTACTTTTTTGAGAAAAGCAGTAAGGCTACAATTTTGTTTCATTAAAATATGAAGTTAAGTACACAGGGAAATTTTAAAAAAAAAATTCAAGCTTAAACGAGTCCTGTCTCTTCTTGTAAATCTCTACCTCAAGATAACATCAGGTGATAAAAATTTAAAGATTTTATAACATATACAAGGCTTCCTGTTGCTACACACAAAACTTTGCAATGAAACCACATTATCAATCCACCCAAAACTGTAATTCTGATGTTCAATACATTGAAGCATTTCTAAACCATACAAAGACATGCTGAAACCTCAACCAACTTGAAAACTTTTGGAGCATTCAAAACCGTTTCCTGAATAGTATATAATTTTAAAGAAACTATAGAAGTGTCATAATCAGTTTGAAAATACCAACTACAGGCATTGGATCGGGAAACTCGACATCATGGTCAACTCCAGCAAGCCCAAAAACATAAGGATTACCAGGATGTGCATGGCTGCAACATTAAGAATCAGTCACAAGTCACAACAGTAATATTAAATGAATATGAAGGAAAAAAGAAAGAAACAGTTTTGCCTCAGAAATTTAAAAAAGAAATGAAATATCAACAAATTCCTCTATGAAGTCTCCAATGAAAATATTTCTAGAAATAGGATACCTGGCATATATGACAAATATAACATTACTGTAATAAAGTACCACAGAAATAAAATGATCGGTACATGGATAAGCTCAACATGATTCAAAAGTGACTTGGAAGAAAACTAAGGAGAGCATTTACACAAGCAAGAGTGAAGAAGAAATGAGGTTTATATCAAATGAATTCTTGATGAGAGAACAAGGACTAACATGAGATACATCATAAATGCAATTAATGTCATTAACAATCTTGTATGTTCCGAAAGTTGCGTACGTGAGAATAGAAAATATGTCAATTCAACATCACATGCTAACATCATGAAAATATTACATAGAAGTTTTATTCCTTTCTTTCTATTTTATTGTTTTTCATGCTTGCTTATAGTTCCAATTATAAGAACCTAACAGCAACAACATACTGAAAGAACTCTAAAACATCAGAAAATACAACATCCCTTAAAAATTTGCCTCTTAAATGCTTTGAGCTTTACATAAAAAGTTTATACTCTATGGTTGATTTCCTCTGCATAAAATAAGGTGATTCTGAAAAATACATGTTTGAATCTTAATATTTAATAACCATTCATTCTCTCTCCACATGTTTATTACGTGGCTACTAAGTAAACACAGGAAATATCTTACAACGTCCTTCAGAACAAATGTAAGAAAATAAAATCTACCGAAGAAACATGGAATAGAGAAAGAAGATGGAGTAAGAGCATTTCATAACATTTGAACAACAAAAGTAATGTCATCAATTGCACATGCATTTCATGGAATTCAACTAGGCAGCAATGCACAGAATTTTGACTGTAAAATCCCAAACAAGTTTTTCCTTTGTGGAAACATGGTGCTAACTAAAATAACAAGTGTAGATTTTTAAAATAATAAGTTTGAAAATGAAATAAATTTTGTTGCAAATTAATTACCCAGATATAAATCGACCTTTACGAGTACGAGCCTGAGTTGGTCCTTGAATCTCCTCAACTATGCACTGTCAGAACCCAAAAGAAAATGTTCAGCATTACACCTTATGCATGCACCATTAGCATCATTTTGTACACATTGAATCTGAAAAACTCATTTAAGTGATATATCAGCAAAGTCAGAAAGCATATTGAAGTGACTAAAGTGTTTCAAACTGAAAAGGGCAGTAAACAAGAGTTAAGGTCAAGACAAAGATGTTCCAAGTATCATCTCATTTCACTATGACTCCATTTCATAAAGGAATTCAAAAAAATTTCCAGTGAAATCCCGGGATTTTAACCAAACACCCCCAAAATCCTTGCCTGACCCTAAAAATCCAAGGATTCAAATTCCAAGGACCCTCAAAATTCAAAGATTCGTACTCCAAAGACCCTCAAAAATCCAAAGAATCGAACTTCAAGGACCCATTGAGTAAAAGGATTTCATTGGGTTTTGAGTCAAACACCCTCAAAGACCCTCTCTAAAAATCCTAGGATTCAGATTCCAAGAGCACCCTATGGAACTTCGAAATCCCAAAGATAATATTCATAATTCCCATCAACATATTCCATCCGCATCTATCAAGCTTTGGATCCCCCAACAAAACACAAAATCTTGTCCTGCCTTGGAACTTATAAAAACTACTTAGATTTTGGATAAGAGCTTTACAAAAAATTGCAGCCAAACAGAATGATGAAAGAGAAGAAGAAAGAAGAGAAAAAGAATAAGAAAGTGTTTAAGCAAAAGGTCTACCATCAAATTATAAATAATGTAGCTATTCTCTTATGGAAATAGATAAAAATGAAATAAATGGCTAGTGTACAATAGCTTCCAGCTGAAGAAGTCTCCAAAAAGTTCTCTTGACAGTGCCTCAGACATGTGAAAAAGAACAAGCCATCCCGGTCATAACCACAGTAGGATAGAAAGTAACTCCCATCAACTGAATTACTGAAAGCCTTGTGCCAAACTTGCAAGAGCAAGCTGGAGCCTGTGACCCAATCCAGTCTGATTGCTTGATGAATTGCACTTTGCATGATCCTTCTTTCTTTTACCAGCACATGGTCCAAACAAATTCCATCCTTTTTGTACCAACCACACAAAGATATTAGCTTTATTGGAGATTGAAACCAAAACTTCTCAGGGTCTCAATAGAGAAGACCTCAAAGTTAAAGAATTTATATTAGTGTGCTACTTTAAAAGATTTAGTAGAAACACCAATTCAAACTAAAGAACACTGTCATAGTCAATTTGGCATCTCTGATCTCCTTCAAATCTTAGGTGCTCCTCCATCTTCGAATGATAGAGCAGACACTCAAAAGAACTAATATCACAGAGGACAATGACCCTTTGTCCTGGGACAGGATGGCCTAAAGAGGTGTCGGAAAGTGTAGTTATCCCCACCAAGTGAGGTAATAGTCAAAGGCCAAACATCATTTAAGTACCCTAAAAAAACCTAATCTTCTCCCCATTGGCCCCAATAACTTTTGAACCCTAATCATGGAGATCTGTCCACACCAAAAGGCACCGTTCAAAGTAGCAAGGGAACATACATATCTAGCCAATTAGATGCATAATGGTTCCCACTAAAAATTTATGTTTGCCATGCATTTTTGTTCCAAGGAGGATCTCATTCATTGAATACTTTCTACCATCAGTTTCAAAAATGGTAATTGTAAGCCCTCCCTACTATTTGCTTTTGCATACCGCCATCCACTAAAAATCAACTCCCTGCACCCCTTTAAACTTTTTCCAGAGGAAGTTCTTTATTCTATCAGTCATTCAAAAAGCTTGAAATTAACCAAGAATACGCTCCTTAGTGAAGATAAAACCCAAACTCATTTCATAGCAAAAACATGTTCACAAATCTTTTTATTTTACTTTTCTTCAACATTTTTAAAGTCGCATGTACTGACTCCCCTTTCTCCCCCCTCCCTAATATGAACTCGAGTTCAAGATACAAGATACAACCAACCATTGCTTATTATCCTCCCAGCAACCCTCCTCTTCAATCCCACCTGCTTGAGAAGCTACATATCTCATGCACTGCATCCTTGTTAGATATTGACCACCTATACCTCATCATCATAGCCCCACCAAGAAGTGGTGGACAACTGATAAAAGTTTCCCCTATTTTTAATTTAGTCTCTTGGTGCTTATGACTCAGGTGCCCTTCTTTATTTTTTTTTAGCAAAAGAAGGATAGAGGCATGGAGGGGAAAATGGGCCATCCAGACATGTCAAAACATGGTTTCGAGGTAAGGATTGCTACTAATAGGAACATTAATACAGTGATTTAAAAAGCGCTATGCGCCAAAGTCCCAAAACCCCCGAGGCACTAGACGCTCGCCCGAGCAAAGCGAGGCGCTCTAAAATATTAAAATATAAAAAAATATATAATATTATTAATCTAATAAATAAAGATTATTTTGTACAATAATTAATAATCTACTGTTAACAGTAGATTATTTAGATCCATCTGTAGCTTTAGATCCTGCCCCTTATTCTTCTCCTGAGATGAGCTCGTAGACGGAGTTCTGTTCTTATGCTACAAATGCACTAGAATATTTACTGTTAACAGCAGTTAGAAGGGAAGAGTAGAAACTGCCAGTGAGAAGTCGCGGCAGCAGACAGCAACAGCCACAGCAGAGTCGCGGACAGGAGGCAGCAGACAGCAACGGAAGCTGCAGAGTCACGGACAGCAAGAGGCAGCAGACAACAGCATCTGCACAAGTAGAGTCGCGGACAGCAGGAGGCAGCAGACAACAGCAGCTGCAGCAGTAGAGTCGCGGACAGCAGGAGGCAGCAGCGACAGCAGCAGCGGACAGCAGCAGCGGACAGCAGCGGCAGACAACGAACAGCAGCGGAAGCTAAGGAGACTCGGTCGGCGACAAAGGAAGACTCAGAGGCAACAGGAGAAATCGTCAGCGGCGGAGAAAGAGGGAGAAATCGTCGGTGACGAACGCAGAGGGAGAAATCCTCAGTGGCGAACACAAAGGGAGAAAGCGTAGGGTTGGAAGTCGGTGTCACGTGCAGGTTTTAATATAACTGTGTGTGTTAGTTGGTTCAATCGAACCAACTAACGCAAATTTAACCAAACCAGACTTAAAAAGTCTGATTCAATCGCCTTATATCAACCGGGTGCTCGCCCAAAGCGCCCAACGCCTCATTTAAGCGTGTTGCCTGACCCTTAGGCGAGGCCCAAGCATCTTTTTAAATCACTGCATTAACATACCATAGTATTCGCAAAACTTTAAGTTTATACATGGCAACTTGATTGTAAGATTAGTATTAAATAATTAGTCCCCCTTTCTCCTTCCACAAGATCTTAATGCAACAGAAAATGAGTAGCATCAGAAATTAGAAAAAGTAAAAGAATTTCAGATATTGAAAGTGACTCACAACAGAAAATCCATTACGGGTCAAGTCATCCAAAGTCTGGCGCAAGTTCTGCAAATAAAATAAAATAATTATTTTAGAGAGCAATGAACAGAAATTATCTTTCAATACAAACACATAATTCAGAATGTGGCATGACTAAACAGGTTAGTTATAAAACTAAACTAACCAAGTATTACATCCTCAAAATAGGAATGACAAGGAGAACAATTGAACACCAGAATCATTAGAATTACAGAAACAAAAATCCTCTATCTTGTTGTTTCTTGAGTTGATTCAACGTAATAGCACAAAAGACAAGCTACAACAATAACACAATGTATAAAATTCCTTTAGTACAGTCCTGTGCCAAAAGAAATCTTGGACTTGAAGACATGACTACCAAAATTCTTCTAGAAACATGCCATGACACTTACCAAAGACAGTTATAAACTGTTGGACACCAATTTTATCCACTTACAACAACACAATAGCAGAAACAACCCATGCCGCACTAAACATGGTGTGCATTTTTTGCTCACAAAGAACAGCTGTATAAAAACTACCAACCAGAGTTTACTAAAAAAATGATAAAAGATAAAAACTGATAACAGTGAATATACTCTTCTTTAAGCATTAAATACTCTGTAAGAAGCAACCATAATCAAGAAATAATATATATAGGGTGCAGAAAATCAACCATAACAGGGCACCCAGCTCTCGGAATACTATCTGTACGCAAACCCCCAAAAGGATTCAAACCAGCATACTCAACGAGAACACAAGCATCAAATCCAATAGCCTCATAAAAATCACCAACCTGAGGAAAAATAAAGCCATCAGTTGCAGTCACTAATTGTGTCATAATCAGTAGAAAAAATGTATCTTGATTAGAGTCATAAAGAGCATCCTGTCTTAAATTTGGTATCATAATCAAACCAGCTATCTAATCTACAGAAGATTTTGTTTCAGTCCATTAGCATCAAAAACTGATTTGCAAGTCATAATCAGTAGAAAAAATGTATCTTGATCGGAGTCATAAAGAGCATCCTCTCTTAAATTTGGTACCATAATCAAACCAGCTATCTAATCTACAGAAGATTTTGTTTCAGTCCATTAGCATCAAAAATTGATTTGCAATTCATTTCAGCCGTCCAATAAAATGGTAAAGATAATATCTTCTACAAGCATGGCACTTTTCATATTTGGTTCCAGTGTTTCTCGGCAGAGAGGATAGTATTTATCGAGGCCAGCATATTTTTCATGATGTCATGTTGGCATCCGCTTTCTGGTTATAAAGTTTAAGTCCATGCAAATGCATAAAACTGTTGAAAGCATGCAATCAGTCATCAAGGACCAATGTGTTGCCTGCATGTCAGAACAGCTGATGGTACACAAGTCAAACAGAGAATCATAATACAGAAGTTTGCAATGCAACTGCATTAGATCAATGCTAATGACTGGGACATACATAAATAGAGCTGTATAAGCTGTAGAACATATGTTGCCACAAGCTGAGCCACAAATGAGAAGCACCTTAATATATAGCAAATCTTAACATGCAATGATGGCAGGAAAGAAGATGGATAGCATTGCCCATAAGCCGCAATGATGTAAGAACTATTTCACATTGAGAAAAAAATGCTTAAGTATTAAGCTACAAATCAAATTGTATGGCAAAGGACAAAAATGAACTATCATGCTAAGAAAACACAGAAAGATGCAAACTCTGTATTTTGATGAATAATTATCTAGAAATATAATTACAACTGTAGATAAATGATACAGAAAACACAAGTTCTTGGAGTTCCAAACTGAATATATTTTCTCTTCAACAGTTGATGCATCATCTTTTTCAAATAAATTACATTACAAAGAGGATTAATCTAGGTAGTCTGAAATTTGTGTATATTATGTATACAAGACAAAGAAGATGAATCTAGCTAGCCTTTTCAAATTCATACTTAAGAGTACTCCAGGATCTTATGTAAAATTGCCAGCAGAAATTTTTATTTGTCTTCACTGTGCACCATAAACTTAATCAATACTTTTCCTGCACATCTAATATGGGACTGACAAATCTTAATGTAAAATTCATAATGGCCAAGAACTTATTTCAAAGACTAACTAAAAGTTATTGCTCAGAACTTCAAATTTCCAAGTCCTGCATGCACATCCAAATCCTTTGCATACACATAGAATGTGGAGCTAGAGTGAGTTGTCACATATGTCCCTCTTCCAAGCTTTGGAATCCAAGACAAGCCAAGGTCTCATACACAACCAACCCATGATCATCCCAGTAATCCTTTGTGCTGCAGTCTCAGTCGCATAAGAAAATTTTCATCCTCGACAGTCGACACAACCTGTAGTCATCCAAAACCTAGCTCAAGAAGAGCTAGCCAAGATTTACTGTTTAGGTTCAGTTGTGTGGTTAGAGGGCTGTTTTGACACTTAAACTGCTTGTAAGATATAGGACAATAGAAACTTAAAGCAATATGCTAATCAACTGCTACAGTGAGGATCATATGCAACACCACCACAACAATGAGGACAATAGGACAATAGAAACTTAAAGCAATTTACCAATTTGCACTTTTTGCTACATAATTATAGCCATCAAGAGAAGCATTTTTCTCAACATGCAGAATCATAATCAATCAAAGGTTATAAAAGATAAAATCAAAAGGAGAACTAATTGATGCTCAAGAAACTTGCCATTCTCCAACAAGGTAATTCTCACATTTATTTCATTATAAAACAAAGCAACAACAAGTAGAACATGACAAACCAAATATCATAAGAGATCAGTGGCATACTCGACAAAGCAACACTTCTCGAGGAAACCTCGACTTAAATTGCAACAACTCCATGTTGAGTGTTCCTTCTTTCAAACTGCAAGAAGCAAGATAAAGGAACAATCATTCTAGGAAAAAATATCATTAAGAAAAATATCAGCAGTATATATATATATATATATATATATATATATATATTAAAGAGCAAAGAAAAATTGCATGCTAAACTTATAGTGCAGCAAATCCAAGAAGATACTAATTTGAGTATGTAGGAAATCTCATGAGCCAGGATTACCAGAAGTCAGAAAATACCCCAATTAAATTCAAAAACCTCTGGTCATCAACAAAAGACTTGACCCAGTTTCAACCACAAGTTTTTATATGTACGAGTATGAGAATTGCTTAGAAAAACTAGGAGTTTATAATACTTAAATGACTTGTTCTTGGTAAAAGTATAAATCTATATCATATCAAAGTCAGTATTAGTGCAATGGCTAGTAACGACACGATAACTAGAACAAATGTTACTATTTTATCATAATACAATAATCAAGGTTACGGATTTAATTTTTGGCCGGCACAGAAAGCTTACTTCAAAATTGTGCTAAGTTATGCTGGATCACACCACACTAATGCCTGATTCAATAATATATCTAGAACAGCTTTTAGCATAAGACACACTGCCCATAAGTGTCTCCGGCCAAATTATGTTAGCCCATACCAAAACCTCCATTCTGCTGATATCAAAATTCATTGCAGTGTAAGCATCAAATGCCCTAGAAACAAAACATATAATGCCTCTGCAACCATAAGGCACCTAAGAAAGCCATAGATGCATAGGTTTAATTTTGTTAAATGTCATAATAAATCATGAAATGAAAACAGTCGTTAATGAATCATAGCAATTGATGCTTAAATGTAATTTATACAAATGGACAAGCTAGTACACTTGGGCAAAGACAAGGTGTTATTCTTGTTAAGAGTTGGAAGTCTGGAAATCTCAGATATTTTAGGGCTCTGCCAATAAAGTCAAAAAAAAAGAGAAAGATCAAGTTTACAGTAGCTGCAATTCTATAAGACTACTGCAAAGAAACAACAAAATTAGATAAAATCTACTGAAGGACCTTAAATATCAACTATGCACATTAAAGCTGTTAGTTGCAGGAATAAACAACCATTAGGGATGTAAAATAACTCGAACGATCGAGAATAACATACATTACCTGTGAAACAAGAAGCCTAATGAAATTAAAAGATAATGATCATCACAATAGCATGGTAACTATTAGTAGCAACAATCTATATAGCATTCTCCTGAAACAAACCTCATACTGGTTGTTAGTTACGGACACTAACAATGTCCAAAATTGTGTTAAATTTTAAAAAATTGAGAGATAGCAGCTTCTGATAAGGATTTATATATTTGTGGTGACAACAATAATAATCCCTCAAGTTAGTTGGGACATATTAACGATAATTTGCTAACATCAACATGGTAAACTTTTAAACGGATACAATTTGGTACCCTAACCCTGTGTAGTCAAGCTGTCGATTTTAAAAGGATACAAGAACCAAGGTTTTTGATTCTGCTGGATTTGGTATGGTTTGACCAGTATTTATCAGTCCAACTACCAAACAGGACCCAACTGATGAACAGGATGTCGGACTCAGAAAATTGGATGGTCTGGTCCGGTGTGCTTACAACCAGTTTTTTCTCTTTTATGTAGCAAAATAACATGTTTCAGATGGGTCACCAACCCAAAAAGGCAAATTTTTCAGCATAATCTCTACCACCTAAAACATGAGCATATAACTATCATATTTTGCAGAAGAACATTGCAATCAAGTTTTTTTTTCTCCTTGCCTTTTCTTGCTTTCTATGGGAAACCAAAAGTAATTCTTAGCAATTACCGCTATCCAAATGCATTTGACAGATTAATACAAGAATCATATATTATTACCACTACATTGACTGAGAAATATCAAAGGCATGAGAGGTAGGAGATAAAAATACACAGAACAGATTGTGCAGCAAATTAAGAGTGATTGTTCGACAGAATGCAGTAGTATCAATTAAAGTCCTTGTTCACACAAGGGGCAACTTTGTATGGTTGACAAAACAATAGGAACTCAAAGTGCACTATTATAACATGCAAGTTTCATGGAACAAGATCATGCACTGTCAAGGGGAAGAAATGAGAGTAAACCTTTTATACAGTGAGATAAGGAACTCTGCTTACCTTCCATTTTTTAAGTTGACATCTAATCCTAACAAATTTGAATAAGTAAGCCTTTTGACCAGTAGAACAGTAGAATGCTTTTTGCAAAGTTGGATCTTCTGAGGAATTCAAATCATTAATTCATGGTTAGATAAACAACCCAAGATTCACAATATAGGGAAAAAAAGTCTAAAGGCAGGTTGTCATAGAAACCTCTTTCCACCACATGATATGAGAGTGGACCTCTTCCACATAAAAATCCTTTTGCTTACTCAATCTCTTACTTGCCATTGGAATTCCTTTAAATACTTTGTTAGACCTGACATATTTCCTCACAAGCAACCTGCAAGGTGTTCAAGCGGCGAACATTAGTTGATATACTAGAAACCCTCATGGAAAAAGTTTGAATGTATCATTTCAGGCTATCAAATTTCATTAACTAAGGAATCAAATTTTAAAATATGGATGTGGTAAAAGCTTATATATTTCGTCATCTCATTGCATGAGCAAACTTATGAACTTATAAATCTAAAATCTAGAAAAAGCAAAACACCAGTTTGCAACAAAAGATAAATCAGGATGAGGGTGGGCAACAGAAAATGGATCAACCAAAGAGACAAAAGGGTACTTGCTCCATTACAGGTGTGGTTACTGCAATCTTGATCCCTTGTACAGAAGAAATTTCTACTTTCTTCAAAACAACTGCTCTAAGGGCTTGTCGTAACAGCGTTTCACCGGTCAAGAGACACTTTAAATTTCATCAGGTAGTTTGAAGGGAAGAAACTAGGGCATCAAGGTTTACCTTGGGAGTGGCGATTTGTTGAACCTATGGATGACGGAGGGGCGTAGTAGTCCCACGAGAAAAAGGCGAGGCGAGGAAGCCATTAAAGCGGTCAATACGACGCGACGCATTACAAGTGGAGACGGGAACAATGGAGAAGCGAAATGGTTGAACGGAGTTTAGGGTTTGCTCCGGCACCCTTGTATGGACGTATCGTTCTCGACGCCCAAACGATTGAGAGGTCACAGCGGTTATTAATGTGAAGAATGGTGTATTAATGTTGTCTTCATGTTCTTGTTTCGCAAAGTCGTAGTTATATCCCTCCGTAAGTTAATTATCCTAAACAAACCCGATTTAAGAGCATAGTCTTCAGTTTGGTCAAAATTACATATATAACCCTACCTAATTTTATATTATACGTATGTACCTCTAAAAATAAAAAATTGAGGACTATAATATATCGTATGACAAAGATATTATTATCTTTGTCGACTAAATGTAAAAAATCAAAGGTTTTTTTTTTAGGTTCAAATTTATGGGTTTCGTCGATGATGTTAATGATAGGATTACGTGTAAAGGATCTCAGGGACGGATACGCATGACTAATTCTACATGGACAATAATATGCTATTTACGGGCATGTTTGTAGTGGGTTGTGAGTTTCTCACGGGGATGGCAACAGGTGTAATTTGCAAGTACCTATTAAAATGAGTACATACTAAACAAGCAAATGCCATATACTACATGCATAGTCTTCAATTTTTCGAGTACTCACTTTAATGATGGTCTAACAGGTCATTGACATCAACATTCGGTCGTACTAAGGAATCTGAGAGGATCAAATTGGGATAAGACAATATCCGAGCATGGGTTAGCTTCATCTGAAACCTGCCAAAAGATTAAAAATCAAAATCGAAAGAATGGAAGTACATATTTTCTTTCACGTGAAGCAAATTTTCAGTTTTATATTCCGATAGATTCTTCCATCCTACTTTTCCGCCTGAAGCAAGAACAACACCTAAAAGCTGAGACTGTTTTGCTGACATCAAAGCAGGAAAAAAAATGTAAAATCACCAAAAAATGACAGCCCTGATTGATTATTAAGCATTCTAGAACTCAAAAGAAAGAACAAGCTCTCATAATTAATTATTAAGCCAAGATTGAATTCGGCTAGGCCACATTTTTCAGGATTCTTACACCCTTGCAAATGTGGTCTGGACTTGTCATCTCAATTCTTAGTAATTTTACATCCCAGCTCAAATATAATCATTTAAAATCAATGGATGTTCTACTCTATAATCCTTCAAGAAGCGTTTACAAAAACACTATACAGTAAAGGAAAAGGGTTCGGAGCAATTAGGTATCCTACCATCACTGTCATTAGTTGAATAATTAATTCTCAAGACTAGTATATTTTGTCTTACGAAATATACTTAATAAATATTTTCAATATATACCAAGGTCGATAATAATGAACCAACTAATTCTATCTTCCATGTTGATAACAACTAAGATTTTTCATGATCCTTAATTATATGAGGAAATATCATTACTCTGTTGAGTAAAATCCTCCTCGCGTATAAATAGAGAGCATCATATCAAACAAACACATATATCATTTTCGTTTAATTCTTATTTTTTATTGCTCTGAACTCGGGGTATTCTCGAGGGTAAAGCATATTCAACATGGCTAAATCATTATCAACATTAACTTATTTATAAGTCAAAATACACTTTAAACTAAATGTACTAACCTCAATACATGGAGTAGCATCTCCTCTAACACACTGGTTAGAGTCTGTCAGCAACTGCAAAACCTGCAAAAATAAAAAAGAAGGAAAGAAACATTTTGTGGGGTAAATCTACCACCCAAAACTCCACATGAAACTCAGAACAACAAAGCAAGGCTTGCAAGATCAAAAAGCTACTCATACGGAACTAAGAAGAACTCGCTAGAGTGGGAGCTCAGTCGAAGCAAATAGTTCAAGAGCTGTTGTAACTGTCCGAGCAAACTCTTCCTGCACTATCCAACTTTTCTGTCTCCATGAACAACCACCAGCTCTTTCAACAATAGTTGTTTGAGAGGACACCTAACTTACATGTGAACCTCAATTTGTCAGTCATATCATCCCATACAAAGGCAGCATCATCCACACACCGTTGGATAAAAAAACATATTTTAAGATTGAAAAGTGTTTTAGAATTTTTGAAGTCAATGTCCCTAAGGAATTCTAATACAAGCAAGAGTTTTCGTGAAGGAAAAAAACTCCGAAAATTAAGATTTAATTCTTCTATAAATATCTCATGTATCTTTGGGTTTGAATAGGAGGAGAACAAGATTTAAAGTCTCTTTATAGTTTCTATAAAAGATACTCTCTATAGTTTCAAAAAAAAAAATATATAAATTCTTCGATGTTTATGTGAAAGAATTTGTAAAAAAATTATGCTTGAATGGGAATAATTCAAGGTCTTATAATTGATCTAGGGATTTACCAAATCACGTTAATCTTAAATCGATTTTTTGATACATTCTTGATTATTGATCTTTGGGTGGTTCATTTTTTGTTTTTAATTTTTTCTTCCCCCTCTCCAACACTTATTTAATATCAATATTAGAGTATTAAGATATTGATAGCATGAACAAGAAAATGTGATCTCTAAAAATTTTAACCTAAAAAATCTAAGATATATGCCTTAATAGGTTAATCATGTAATCATCAATGATTGATGAGAACAACTAGATTTGAACGGTTATGTGATCTCTAAGCTTCAATTACTAAGAGCTTCCATAAATATCATCATGGAAAGACTGCCACTACGAAGTCATAACTTCTAGATTATGTAGAACATAAAATAATGATACAGATCAACAAATTTATATGATTTTGTCCCAAAAAGAAGAATATCTTACAATGGAGAACCAACCGACACAAGAATGCACTTCATAGACACCCAGAA
The DNA here is from genome assembly GCF_036884655.1 of Musa acuminata AAA Group. Classification (NCBI taxonomy): domain Eukaryota; kingdom Viridiplantae; phylum Streptophyta; class Magnoliopsida; order Zingiberales; family Musaceae; genus Musa; species Musa acuminata. Next base: position 9,540,478 of record NC_088356.1, on the reverse strand, counting down.
ATATTGCACGACTGAGGCAATGCATTCCCAGATTTGAAGTGCTCAAGACCCAAACGAACGAAGAGAACTCCAAATTCAGACCATAGCAATGATAAAGAAGAGAATAAGTCCGACCAGAGTGATAAGAAGCTACCTTCCGACGTCCCTTACGGGCTGCTTTCCATCTTCAAGCCTTTGGACGACGGCCGGCACGACGCCGTTGAAAAGAAGCTTGAGGTGATCCCCGTAGAGCAGCGTCGGACAGCGCCTGGAGCGCCAGGGGGAATTCAATTCTTCATAGCGCGAAAAAAGACGGTGAATAATTTGTACTTCCATATTTACCCTCAATCACCGAAGATTTACCATTCCACCACCGGTTGGTTCTATTGTTTGATCGAACAGAAGTGTCTGTTTAATCCATTAGAAGTGTCTGTTTAATACATATATATAAATATATATATATATATGTATACGTGTATATATATATATATATACATATATATATATATGTATATATATATATGTATATATATATATGTATATATATATGTATATATATATATATGTATATATATATGCATATGTATATATATATGTATATATGTGTATATATATACACACACATATATATACATATATATATATATATATGCATATATATACATACATATATGTATATATATACATATCTATGTATATATATATATATATACATATATGTGTATGTATGTATATGCATATATATATATATGTATATATCTATATATATATTATATATATATATATAATTTTTATTTTTTATATGATTAACCAACCACTAAAATTAACCAACCAAAAGTGCTGATCCAAAAACAGAGTCAATAAAGAATTCTTGACATTTTCTATCATTGCAAGCATATGAATGAGAAATGGAGAAATATATGTTTGGTTGCAGTGCACAGATACAATAGAATCCATAATTTCTTTTCTTAAATTTGTTTCTCAGAAGCAAAAATTTTCTCACACAAATACTGGAATTAAGCAAAAATGTTCCTAAACATGCCTCATGCCTCAATTTAAAGGTTTGTAATCTTTAAGAAGCAATAGCACACCAAAATCCAGACAACCACAATATCACAATAATAGAGTTGAAGGCTGAATTATCTTATGGAATACAATCCTTTCAGTGGATTAGTGGAGCATGTTCACTAAAGATGGCCTGTAAGCTTAAAAGTACAGCAGGCAACATCATCGGCCGAGAACAATTATTCCTTCATTTTGATTGTTCTCGATTTGATTGTACACGAAGGAGTTGACATTACAGATTCTATCCTTATATGAAAGGAAAATGAGAAAATAGTCCAAACATGATTTCAAAAATGCCTTATTGTTCTACCTCAACAGAAAATTGTGGCTGATATTTTGATCTCCATTATTTTGCATTAACGCATATTTATACAGGATGTATTCCAACTCTGAGTTCACAATTCGAGGAGATCTGTATCGGGGCTGCCGATATTATTCCACCATTTTCCTGTTGTGTTGGTTAGGAAACTACCTGTGATGTTCATCTACACTGATGCAGTGGAACAGGGTCACCAGTCAGAACATGCCACCTAGCCTTTTCCTACCTTTGGTCCACTGTTCATATGTACTCAAGCATCTTGCACACTGCTAGATCTTGTAGAGTACTCAGAAACCAGCCTAAGAAACATGGATGATTTGTCTTCCAACAACTGGTGTGGACTGTCAAACTCGGCAACTCTACCTGACAAGCATAAAAAATGTCAAAGAAAAATCAGTGATGTTGTATACATAGAAAAAATGTTGATAAAATAGATCATGACCTTCACAAAGTCAATTAGTCGCCTAGTTCTCGGTTATCAAATTTGAATATGGAAACTATTTACCACATGCAATGGGAGTCAATTTAATGGAAAATCTTTTTAACTGTTACGTCATTAATGAGTAGTGTGAAGGAGATGGCCGGTAGAACATATGTTATATGAGAATTTAACATGAACTACATTTTTCTTCTTAACAACACACAACATCAACAAAATGACCACACGTGGACGGTTCAAAATGATGCAATAGGAGTTTCTAAGAGGACTCAACTATGAAAATAATGGCAATATATTTAAGAGAAATTTTAAGTAGTGGATGTATCTTTATTTTTTCCTTTTTTGTTGAAGAACCAATTAGAGAAAGAGAATCAGCCTCATATAACAACACAAGAAAATCAATTCTAAACTTTTCAATTGGCTCTTTGGGTTGACAAACAACTTACCGTCGCTAAGGACCAAAACCAGATCACTGTCAATAACAGTAGGGATACGGTGTGCAATGGTGCAGACTGTACAATCCTTAAATTCTCTTCGAATGATCTTCTGGATAAGGTTATCTGTAGCTGTGTCAACTGAGGCTGTTGCCTCATCAAGCACCAATATTCGTGCCTGCTTCAGCAATGCCCTGCCCAGTGAAACAAGTTGTCGCTGTCCAACACTCCAGTTGTCTCCATTCTCCAAAACTGAAGAGGTCAGAAGTGACAATTACAAATGAAAGTTAAGCAACAGGACGATGCTAGTATGCAAGGTAGCAAATGAGCTCTCTTTTCAGAAATGCAAATTTTGCACATTGCAGTAGCAAGAAACCCTGACAAAATTCCTAAAGAGATCGCCTTTCCTTGGACAATTTTAATCCAAAATTTGGACGCAAAGGAGCACATGTATTTTAAGAAAAAGCAGGGATATGATGAGTTCAAGATAATCTACACTAACAGAGACCTTTTCTTAAATCTACATATGTGTTACAGTCTATGACATTGTAAATTCACTGGGGTCAAGTACCATAAAGAAGCCTCACACATAAGAAAACTGATAAAATTTTTTACATTTAAGAAGAAATACCATCATAGAGTATATTAAAAACATGCTAAGCAGCAATCTTTCATCTCCATCTGAGCTGACAAATCAGAATTTTTTGCAACTGTAGATCTAAAAGTAGAACAAAAAGCAACAGTCTTTTGCCACATCAACAGGCAACATACCTGGAGCATCAAGCTTTTGGGGCTTATGGCGGATCACCTCTCCAAGTTGACACTTTTCAAGTGCCTGAGGAAGGAAACTACTTTTACAACAACGTAAAAAATGATGCAGAATTAAAGGTTTCTTCATTAATATTACCTGCCAGATTTCATGATCAGAATGCTCTTCGAGAGGATCAAGATTACCCCTTATTGTACCCTCAAACAAAGTGGGATCTTGAGGAATGATGCTAAGCCGAGAACGAAGGTCATGGAGACCAATGGTAGAAATGTCTATGTTGTCAATGATAATTTTCCCTTCTGCAGGTTCAATTAAACGGAACAGTGCCTGTATAAGAGTGGATTTACCGCTCCCAGTGCGCCCAACAATGCCAACCTTTTTCCCACCAGGAAATGTGCAGGTTACACCATGTAGGACCAGAGGTAATGTGTCTTTATAACGGACCTTTGTTGTAACAAAAAGAAAACTTAAGTCAATTGCTGCCTTATCTGTTAATGAAAATCACTGTATATTTAATATGTTAAGCATGAGGAAAAAGGATGTGCTGGACTTCAACATCTTTGACCAAAGGATGTGCAGGACTTCAGAAATCTTTTGATAAACAATAGAGTATAAAAATATAGATAAAGTATGAGTATGACAAATTTTCAATAATCAACATGTATCTTCCAGAAGAAATATTGTGTAACTATGAATATTTTGGCAAGAAATAAAAGTTACTGAAATAATGTTAACAGGGAAAATGTATGATCTTTGTTGTTTTGTGTATCATCTACATTAAGTATAAAAATTATTTCAGCTGGCAAGTTAGCTTGGATCTATGGCTTAACTGTAACCAGCAAGTTCAAGGGGGATAATCCGATTGCAAGATCTTCAAAATGCATTGATGACACTAAATATGATGCATCATCCCCATGTGTGTTTCTTCTTCTTTCATAAACCAGCAACAATTACATATTCACAAGCAACAAATTCCCGATTGAACATATGCCAGTGATGATAAAATTCTTTCAAACTTGGCCATTACCTCTAAATAATGCCTATTTTCCTTAAATAATCCACTAAAAGATGCTTTATAAAACAAACTTGAATAATTTGAGATCCTTATCAAGTTTTAAGCTGTTGCACTTCAAATCTATCACAATATCTTGGCAACAAACATCGGCCGATAACTACAAAGAGTATATTAAATAAAAATGATTCATGCTCTACTGAAGATAACCTCCAATGAAGATGACAACAAAGGGAATCAAAAGATATGATAGAAGGGGAAAAGGAGTGAATATAATAGTGACAAAGTAGATCATTAAGTTACCATGACAAACTTGCTTTAAATATAGCAAACAACAGAAACAGAACAAGATCCAAAAGGACAAAAATTATACAATATTACAAATCAAATAGCCCTATTATGGTCTGCAGTTTGTACATGTGTTATTGCATAAGATCGTATTGCAGTATAAGTTTGAGTGCACCTTTTGAAGTACAGCACTATGAGAAAGTTTGTACAGCAAATACGTCGATTTAATATTGGATGACTGGTTGCATTTCCCTACCTAAGAAATTCCAACAGACAACCAAGTGACCTACATTACCATATCTAATTGTAATTCTTCTCAAACCTTAGACGTAAAGAATAGCAGAAATTCATCAACTATCATTTTGTCGAAACACTTATTAATCACTGTCAGATAATTGTGTTTATCATAAGGGCCCCCACCGTCAACGTCAACGTCAGCCAAGTGGAAGTTAAGGCAGAACAAAGGGCCGTCAAACCATTCCTATGCTTGGTGTTGTTGAACAATAGGTCAGGTATGGAGTTTGGATAGCTAGAAGAAGAGCCCATGATGCTATATCAACAACTTTGTTACACATGGATGCCTATGTATGCGCTCGTTCTACCTTGTATAGGAGTCTGACCAGGCTTGGTCAATATTTGACTAGCCAACCAGAACGACTCCTACTTGTATAAGATTGGGACTATACTGATCCAACTTGATTGTCCTGTTTTGGGGGATTCCAGTTCAGTTTAAAGTCACTGAGAACTCTCAATCACAAAGAAAGAGGGAAAAATCAGGGGATACAAACTCTCAATCAAAAGAGAGGGCAGTCAGCCAAGATCACCCAATAAACAAAGGAGCTGGCTAGTCCTTACATAGGGTGTCTTTTGTTATGGATGACAAATTATGCCCATAACACACTAGATGATGATCAGCATAGGAGTGTTTCAGTGGTCGAATGTATATGCAACTAGTCTATGATTTCTTGAATCCTAACTAGTGTATACAAGTCTGTAATTCAGATTGTCTATATATATACAGCATAGTTATAACCCCTTGGGCAAGTCTTGGACCTTATTCCAACAATACATCTCCACTGTTCCTTTCCAATGTCTCCTCTATAATTTATCCCTCTTTCTCTCACACTCACTTATAATTGGAGGTCACTATCTTCCAAGTAAGGTGGCATTTAATACAAGGTGGCAATCCAATTACATATATTGATCGTAAATAAGGAAAAGAGAAACCGTCGAAAGAAGAAGAAAATTTTAGTTAAAGTTATCAAAAGACTAGCTATTTCTCCACAAAAAAGATTCTGCATTTCTTATGTGTAGCAATTGTACATGATAATGATATATAAAATTTCTTGCAGACAAATACCTCATCATACCCTATACACTCTCCTAGTTAGAAGTGACCAAGAAAAAGATAATTATTATAAAAAAAAAGAACTTGAGGTGGATTACTATGCGCAGAACTAAAACAACAATGTGGAAATCCACATTGGAAGTCTAGTTATTATTCATAATAAATGTTCTAGGAACAGATTATGACTGACAAGGTAACACTTGTAGAAGGTCTAAACAACAATATTAACTAAGAATGAGTCTCCTAAGTCCTAATAATGTTTAATGCAACAATCAAAATGAACCTTGAATCCGCACCTTAAGATCAACCAGTTCAATTTTTCCAGTCTCTGGCCACCAAGAAGTAGGGCGACAATCCTCAACAACAGCTGGTGCTTCACTTGGGATTTGGCAATACTGATGTATGCGCTCAATAGAAATAATTTTATTCTCGAGCTTACAAAAGCTCAATATCCACCGTGATAAACGAGCATTTAGATTTAAGCCATATGTTACAGCTAGACCCGCCATACCTACAACATCAAAACAAGCTTCATGTAAATAAAACTTTTCACCGAGGAGCGTAAGAAGATATTAAAGGTCATCCCTCCTTAAATATACTGATTTATGAATGGAAAAGAAATTAGCACAAACAAATGTGGAAATCATCAGGATTGGACATGTATAAAGAATAATTACAAGTTATCAAAATGCTTAGAAAGTCAATAGAGGCATACTAGGATCAATAGAACCGTGTGGGAAGCTAACAAGGAGAGCCATGCAGACAGCAAATGCAAAAGTCGAGAGCAATTCCATCCGCAAGCAAAGCCATTCAATTGCGGCAATACTGCAGAAGAATGGACGGGTAAAGCAATCAAGCAGGTATAGGTTCCTCTTCATAAAACGTTTCTCTTGACGGAAACCTCTAATAGTAGCAGCTCCAGCAATTGATTCCCCAAATAGATGGATTACTGGGGATTTTTGTATACTGACAATCCGGACTAGTTCCCTCGATGAAGCCATGTAATATTTCTGCACAAAATGAAGTGAGATTTCAAAGTCATGTAAAATTATTAGTATCTAAAAAATCATTAAAACCTCCTATTCTTCTTTCCAATTTCTCAAGCATCGGCATTCAATTTAGCCATAATAGAAGGTTTTCTAGAAGCAAGCAGGTACAAACAAACATTCTCACCAAGTAACAAGCAAGATAAGAAGATTGTTCTCTTTTCCCAAGCTTGAGTTATTTAGTGCCTCAAAAACCATAAGGATGACACCATGAATTACACAATCACACCATTTCCTGCAACTTTTTCCTAAGCACTTCTTAACTTCACAAAAATTCTATACTTGCAAGAGAACTGATTATATCATTGTGACTTCAAGAATTTCATTATGGCCAACAACCATCCAAACTAAGTAACTAAAGAATACACTACGTTCCTCTCCTAACCTCTCAAAAATGAAAATATATGATCCAATCATGGTAACAAACATAAGATATGGGGATAATTATTGCTTCATTTTCTCAGACAATTGCCAATGATGTTGTAAGATGATAAACCTTATCGCTGTAATCAATACCTGCATCCATAAGCAAGCCATCGCCATGGGGAGAAACAGAAGCAAAACTTGCCATGTAACTTTGGTCATTACACCAACTATACCAAGAAGTTGTATTGTTGTTGAAGCAAAACCACCGAGTCTGAAAGGTATATCAAGATCCACAACACTTTGATCCACAGAAACCTGATGACTCGTAATTCAAGATAATAAGCAGTATTGAAAAAATATATCATACCATATGATAAAACCAGTTCAATATTAACCAAGAACACCAAAGTTGATTACTTACTCGATTCAGTATCCGCCCAGCTGGAGTAGAATCAAAAAATGACATTGGTGCTCGAAAGACAGTTCTAAGCATTCTTAGAAACAACTTTTGTGCAGCTGCTAGGCCAAAAGTAGCTACAAGAACAGCTCTGATAAAAACAAACAGTGAACTCCCAAAAGCAAGGGTCATATAAACAACTAAGAGAACAATGCTACTTGTCTTCGGGCTGTCACCTCTAGTTTGAGGATTTGCCCATGCCATCCACCAGTTGCTGGCTATTTGGAGCACCTGAAATGTAATCTGAGCAAGTATAATCAATGGTATTAATGTTCCCTTGTATGCTGCAGCCATATATGATAAGTACACTTTCAAGCTAACTCTTCCTCTCTCACGCTCCTCTTCTTGAGCCAGCTGTTTCTTCCTTATTCGTTTCACTTTCTTTTTCTCTTTTATTGCTTTTTCTTCAGATGGTGGTTCATTTTCTGGTGTTTCACTTTTCATTTTATCTGTGCTGCTTGGACTTGATGTTAACCTTTTACCAAATACAGGAGGAGCACCAGAATGAATAGTTATGCTAGAATCTTCCAAAATATCCATTGTTTCAATTGCTTCATGGTGAGCTGAAACTAATGCATTGAAGTCAGTTCCAGCTTGCAAAAGATCTTCATATTTTCCAGCCTGTATAATATGGCCATCTTTCAGGACCTGCAGCAATTAATGAGAAAGCTGAGTAAAGATTACTGTGATAAAAAATTATATATAGACCTATATAACTTCAAGAACGCTATCCATTTTCGGCTTGGGTTTAAGGTAAAAAAAACGTTCAAACAAACTACAGCAGCAGTAACATTTTCAGCATAGAGTTTTTCTTGCTAATATGAATAATTCCTCGTCAGGTATGGCAGACACATCTTAACCTTTATACAAGAAATAGGGTAAAATAAAACAACATAACCAGTTGTTCTTGACAACATACCTAGCTGAGAAATTTGGGAGGAAGAAAAATAATTGATGCCAGGATGTAAGCACTGAGAATTGTCTGGAAGCAAATTGGCAATAATGTCAAGATTTGGCTGTTGATTGCAATCAGGACAAATGGGAGGTCTTGATGATTGATGATAAGCAGGAGCAGAAGGTCAAGGACAGATGGGATATTATAAATCTATTCAACACATAGATGCCAAAATGTACGTGAATTTGTTAAAAAATAAATACGGACATTTTTGCCATAGTATTCATCCAAATATTAAAACATTAGTTATTATAACACATCTAAAGCTTGCTGTACCAGTATTTTGTCGGCAGCTGGTAGAAACTCAACTTGATGAGTGACATAGATTACAGTCTTTCCAGCTAATGCCGTTATTATGTATTCCTGCAGAAAAACACAAGAGCTGTGAAAGTCAGGTTGAAAGATGGGACAGGACACGGGAGAGCTGTGTATCCTAACCTTAAATAGTTCGCTTCCTGTGTGAGCATCAAGTGCACTGAAAGGATCATCAAGCAAATAAATATCAGCATCTTGATAAAGTGCCCTAGCAAGCTGCACCCTTTGTTTCTGGCCACCACTCAGGTTAATACCTCTATCACCAATGATGGTTTGATCTCCATGCAATAACAATTCCAAATCTTTCTTCAGACAACAAGCATGAAGAACACTTTTGTACCTTGGCTTATCCATTGGGCTACCAAACAGAATGTTCTCCTCTATATTTCCAGACTGAATCCAAGCTGACTGAGGGACATAAGCCGCAGACCCACTTATACTAACCTGGAAAATAAGATAAAGATTGAACTTGAGAATACAAAACAGAGTTACATGACAGAGAATTGATTGTAGGAGTATTACTTACTTCCCCAGAAGTTTTTGGTATTTCGCCCAGTATGCAAGATAGAAAACTAGATTTACCAGAGCCAACTATACCACAGACTGCTACACGCATGCCTCTTTCAACTTTAAGCTGTATCCCAGAGAGTGTAGGTATTGCAGAGGAAGGGTCCCAGCAAAATTCTCCATCATTAATTTCAATAGAATTGCTCGTAAGGCCCCGAGGAACAACAATGGTGGCATCTTCTTGTAGCTCTTCCTCCTGTAAGAAACCAGATATCCGGTCCAGAGAAACCTTTGTCTGAGCAATCATGGATATCAAGTCTGGAAAATTCCTAAGAGGCTCTTGAAGAATCCTGAAAGTGGCTAAAGCTGAAAGCACACCACCAGCTGTAAGCTGACCACCCAGCAATATAGAAGTAGCAAAGGTTGCAACTGACACAAATATCGGAGATCCCCAGAAAATAAAGGTTATAACAGACTGTGCATATAGAGCTCTCTGAAGCCACTTGAACTCGACATTTCTCATCTCCTCTAATATCAAGCGGTACCGATCTTCCCAAGCCTGCAGCTTCAAAATTCTCATGTTCCTCAAACATTCAGAGGTCTTCCTCATTCTTTCATCCTTGGCAGACATTAAATTATCCTGATACTCCTCTTGCACCTTGGCCAGCGGAATTGTGACAATGATGGAGATAATGGTAGCTACCAGTGTTGCAATTGTTGCAATGCCCACATTTTTATACAAGATTGCCAAAGCAAGTACTATTTGTAGTGGAAGCATCCATATATCATGGAGATACCATGAATAATCACCGACTCTCTGCACGTCGACTGCCATGTAGTTTACTATCTCACCACTTGTATGACTTTGTCGAGCTGTACTTGATAGCCTAAGCCCTTTTCTGTACACCATTGCTGTTAAGGCTGATTTAACATGCATGCCCAATATGTCTACTCCTAAATACCATTGCCGAGTAGAAAGTGTCTCTATCAACTTAGCAGTGAAAAATATTGAGGCCAAAATGTAACCCTCATGAGGAAATGCTATGTTGCCACTCAAGTAATCAACAAAATAACTAATCAAATATGGACCCACATAAGAAACTAAGGTGTTCAACCCGGCAAAGACTGCATTCAAAGCAGCTTCTTTCCAAAATGACCGGCAAATAGCCATTGCCAGTGATGGCTGATTCTCAGGGTCCTCAGCTTTCAACCTCTCCCAATTTAAATTCACTATCTTGTAACAAGTCTTCGAACGATCTTTTGTGGCTAGCAAAGGTATGTCCCGCAGCTCTAAGGGCCTTTTTGCACCCACTGACAAGAGCGGATCAAGCCACGACAAAGTTGCAAGGCTAAACAGACCTGCCTCGCTGTAGGGGGTGACTCTAAGACATCCATCTTCGTCTTCTCCAGCAAGCAATGGTTCCCTGAGGTCTCCATGTTCCCTATAAAGTTCTATAGATGTGATACCTCGAACTGAGGCAAGGAAAAGGAAAGCAAGGGCAGGCAACGCAGCATAATTTGAAAGCGTATGTGAATTTAGGCTGATCGACTTGGTTATCAATCCCTTGGTATCAAGGTAGCCAATGTAGAGAGAGAAGATGAATGAAATAAACCACCATACCCTAATCAAGCATGGAAATTTAACCAATGCCTTCAATTTACAATGAAATACCGATAAGCCCAAGACAAGCCACGCGGATGCTTGCACGGAAGGCAGGTAAAGAAGCGTAAAATCTCTGGATTCGACCACTCCTGTAACCAAGTTCACGGTTTCATACCCCAAGACCACCGCTTGAAGGAAGAAAACAAAGAAGCAGCAGAAAGTTGTGAACTTGAACCAATAACCGACTTCTACAAGCCGATCGCAACCAGGATCGCGGCGAACGGGGAGAGGGCTCCGGCCATCATCCTTGAGAGCCGGAACCCGGCGGATGGCGCAGGCGAAAACTCGCCGTGCGGAGGCAAAGAACAGGAAGAAGAGAAGCAACGATGCATGGGTGGCGGCCGCGACCCGCTCGGGAAAAGGGAGGTCGCCGAACGAGCTGATGATGGAAAAGGAAACCATAGCCCTGCCAAGGGTCGGATATCGATGAGAGATCTCGAATGGTAGCGGGCCGAGGCGAAGATTTCCGCTACGGGCATTTCACCATCAAGGGTATGAATAGGATTAAAAGCGAGGAGGAGAACTAACAAACGGCAACAGGCTGCAGAGCGATTGATGTCTGTTCTATAGCAGCTGATGACACACTGCACATGGAAACAAAAGCGCCTTCCTGATCATCCACCTAATAAAAATAAAAGGAAATTTTTCGCAAAGAGACAAGCCAAAACCAGAGGAAAATTCTCGAGAGAAACAAAAAATCCAATCTTTACCGACCTTGTCTGTGGGGCTCCCTCCCTCGTTCCACCTCCTCCCTTCTTTCTCTTCCCCGTCCGATGATTCCAAAGCTGGGATTTTGAGAGGTGTGAGTGACCGATAGAGGAGTAGGGAGGCAGAGCAGGGGAATGGGTTGTGGTTATACGCTCTAAAATCCAAAGCCTTCTCCTCCCTCCGTCTCCTCTCTCTACTGCTCTCTCTCCCACAGCAAGCTGATGGGATGATGTTGCGAGCCTATTCCGGAGATGAAGAGCAGGGGAAGAGGGTGCTTGGTGTTACTGACTTTGCCGAGGGGGTTGCGTCGGATCAAGTGGCGATTGCTTTGTCGACGACGGCTGATGATGCCACGGTTCCAGGATTTACTCTTATATAGAAGGAGGGTGGAGAAGGGATCAGTGTGGATGTGTGGTTTTGCATGCAAATAAAGTAGGATTAGGACATAGGGATATTACAATAGGATATTTGCCAGGAATAATATAAGAAGTTTTATCCTATAATTATATAAATATGTAGTATTTTATGAATTTATTACTGATTTTAGTTTATTATTTTCTGATAATGTAATTCTATATTTGTCAACTTACGCATGATTCTGAACTATTTCTTGTAAGAACAAATTTATCGTTATAATTTATCAATATTAGTTTTAATTTTGAAGTATGGGATGACTTTCATAGAAAAATTATTTTTTCAGTTTTTAAAATTACATCTTATTTTTTACCTTTTTTATGCTTTTATTTTTCTATAATTTCTCCTGACACCTATCCTCCTTTTTCATCTAATCGTTTTGATTCTATCATGATTATTTTTTTCCTTTAGATGATGAAATCACGAATAATGATATGATTAAAATGATGAATATTAAAGGTGAATTAGAGAAGGAAGATGATCATAATAATAAAAATAAATAAATAAAAAGTATTTATAATATTATAAAAAACTAAATAAATAATTTAAATTAGGGAACATCATTCAGAAAAATCCAATCAGCTTAATGATATTTTTATCGAGAAATAGTGCTTATTATGGAAGTAGGCTCCTAAAGAATTTAGGAAGACAAGCGAACAACCTCTTCTGTGACGATAGCCTTATGTACCGATAATAGGTGGATTAGTTCATTCAGATAAAGTTTCAGGAAGATGATTAATGCTTCAAGTAATGGTTTAGGCCCCTAACTAACAAAAGGGAGGAGAAAACCATTTTGCCTACATTAAATGTGAGCCACACCACCTTCCTTTTATGAGCTTAAACCTTCGGAAAAGATAAGGACTGAGGTGTCATTTGACTGAAGGTACATTGTGATTGCTGCAAGCATCGCTCTTTATGCGTCAGACCGGCTTCTCGATATAGGATGACACGATACGTGATAAGCTCCACCGAAGTGACATCTACGATGGGGAGGTCGAGTATGGGCTCATGCTTTGTCCCATTGGCTTTAAGTTGACGAGATGATGGTGGCGGTGACTCATGCTGCAAAACATGGAGCGTGACTGTGAGAGCATGTTGTGCTTCCGCACCAGTTTAAGATGATGCAATCCGTTTACCTGACAATATGTTAAGCACGGTGTAAAGGATGGAAAGGATTCAATGGGTTGGTTGGACAAGAGAGCGCCTTTTACTGTGGATTGGGTCAAATTATTTTGGATTATCGCTTTCTGGTGACTCCACCTTCCGCTATCGATATATTAATTTATGGAGAATAGCTTTTGTTGCCTGCTTGCAAGTGATATCAACCCCAACCCCATTGAAAGGCAATGAAATGGCCAATACATGAAGCAAGCCTGGCAAAGAAGAGCCGACGCGTCACGCGCGACACTGGTGAGAACGGGTGTTGGCGCGACCGCCCTCCGTGTGACTTCATGGCGGACAGCTGCACATTTGTTCGGTGGCGCTACGATGCACGTGTTGCGTTGGCGCCTGTGGCTGACGTCTCTCCAGCTTCCGGTGGCCGTATTGGATCGTGATGGCTCGAGACTCATTCACTGAATTCAGTTTACGTACTTTTCCTTTTTTTGCTTCTTTCCCAAGGCAATCCATTTAGGAAGTGCAGGACTGCATGCATTCAACTGTCTCTGCGCGTAACCAGTAAGCACGCTAGCCGAAAGAGAGACAGGATATTCGATCGTTCCTCGTCTGATCTCGAGGCAGAGGAGGAGTACGCAAGAACCTATGAAACAAGCGATGATGCTGCGGACATCTCCCGCATCGGCACCATTAGAGGTTGTCAAGAGTGCTTTGGTACCGTATTCCCCACCAGGTTTATCCATGAGAGGATTAGTCTCGGACATGATTCGATCCTCCTTCCAAGCTGCCAGTTGTTCCAAGGATTCAGAGCTGGCCATTTGGCCTTTGAATGTATCACTTCAGTCCCGTTGTAGCTCGGATATCCAATACAGGCATTCAAGTACGTGGGGAATATTGCAAGTGATGATCAGATTGTTTCTGAATGCATGCATATGCTTCGGAAAGTGGCAATGTTTGGTTCCTCGAGTATCTTCCGAGAGGAAGATCCCTGGAGTGGCATCTATTATTGAAGGACCCAGTGGGGTTGTGGCCCCAGAAGCTCCTTCGATGGAGAGGAGCATTGATCCCATGGAAGTGGGATGAGGGAATCCTCCAAAGAACTCCATAGGAATAAAGGAAAGAGGTGGGGCTGCGGTACATCAGAAAGCGAAGCATTCTACGGCTAAAGGTATGATACACATGGGGAAATCATCGTCAGCACCGGAGACATGAGAACAGAAACAATCGAGGGAGACAGGACACCGAGTGCTGCCACACCGGGTAGATAGTACAGACATGCATTGCTGCGCCGGTCTCGTACATGTGGCTTCACATAGCATACGTGCATGATTTTTCAAACTTAATTACGTGCAGTGTTAGCGTGCAACTGAGAAGAGACCAATAGCTGGGCTTCAAATCGACCTAAATAGAGATGGACTCGAGCTATAATTATGACAAACAAGCACTTGGCTGCATCCTTTATTAAACCTCGAATTATCTCTGGTTAGATGATAAGCAATAGTAGGGTGGCTCTCATGAGGTCCGTTTTAACTATAGGAAGAGGTCACTTGCTTCGTTGCAGTCACGTCCTTGGCAACATATTGGACCGGCAGTAAGAGTTGATGATTTGGTAATGAATTTTGATCGATGGATTTGACGACGGACATGCAGGACATCGTTTCCTTCCCATAGTCGCCCCTGCTTTTAAGATTTGATCTTCCGAAATGACCACTTTTAATGATCCTGTCACTCTTTGCCCAATCAAATTAATATCCAAGAAAAATAAGACCTTCAGTACTCTTGCTTCACATGAAACACATGCATGAAATATATTTTCTTCTTTAGCAAGCCTTGAGGATGGTTTTGCAGTATCATTTTGATATGAAGATCCTTCGTGGCTTGTCCTGTAGATGGCGCAATTTCTATAAATCGGATACTGTTTAATATTTCTTAAAATACTTCCACATATATGCGTATATGATAATTAATTAAGACAATAAGTCAAAGGTGATGCAACCCCTTAGATAAGTATTGGTACAACTAGTCAAAAGGACCACTATACAAGATCGTGATAAATATTTCTGGCGACTGAAGTACGAGGATAAACGCAGAACAGTTGAGCCAAAAACTTCAACGTTGAGACGACCCATTCCTTGAACACATTATTGAGAGTTTTGATAGGCCCTAGATTCTGGTTCCTTTCACTTCTCCAGGTCCACCACCCACCACATAGTCCGGATCTCGATACCCAGGTCCATATTTGCTGCTGAACATCCCGGCATGGAGCAGCAATACGTAGAGCAACTGTGTGAAGGCCAGGATTATGATGAAGGCCTCGAGAACTCTCAGCCTCCACCCTCGGTGGCCTCCGATGGCGATCTCCTTGCACGCCACTCTGCATCAAGGTAAACGCACTCCGGTAGCAGCTCAAATCAAACTGAACTGAGAATAAAATATGGGAAAACTGTGCGTGTACCCGAAGGCTAAGGCGGTGATCGCCCATGCGACGATGGACGAAGCGGCCGCAGCTGCGAGGCTATCATTCCTCCATGATCTTATGTGGTTTGCTCCCGCGAGCTTCGACGCTGCCCCCACCACTCCGGCCAGAATGGCGAAGACTAGGAAGTAGAAGGTTGCACCATTGCCCGCCACACCTGACACACAAGTTCATTCGACAACATCGACTAATGAATCCATATCTTTTTCTCATACGTAGTTGGGTTTCTTTGACTAAAGAATACGTTCAAAGCCGGCAAAATCTGCTACATACTTGTCTGATCTATATCAAGTTAGCTCGATGCGAGGCCAACCTGACTAAGAAACAAAGAAGAAAGGAAAAACAATACCAGGGTAATTAGTCTGGCCATTGATGAAGTGGTTGAGGTTCCAGCTCGCGAAGCCTATCACTATTATGTACATTATGAAGTTGAGGAACAGCAGCGGTGCTGCCAGGTTCCGTCCCACCGTCTGAGCCATCTCGAGGGAGTGAAACACTCGACCACCTCTGCGAGGCTCCCAAAGCACAGAATGCAGCGGCAAGACGAGCTTACCTTCGGTCCGTCACTATCCCTCGCTGGTTCTCAGCTTCGCTGGCAGGGTGGGGATGAGCATGGGAACATAAATAGCGAGGTGGTGTCGGAATACGGGCGACGCGTGTGGGAGGTGTAGTGAGGCTCGGTAGCTCTCAGGACTGTTGGCTGCCATCTCTTGCGTACATGTGTCCGATCCGTATGCTCACGTCTCCACCGCCTATGGGTTCGGCCTTTCTTTAAGCGATAAATGGTTACCCTCACCGTCCCTTCGGTCACCTCCAAAATCTTCTTGCACTTTAACTCGTTCGGATGGTTGCTGCAGAAGCTTGGTTTTGTCGATTCGTCGAGTCCAGCACGCGAGCAGCGGGAGAAACGCTCACGTGAGCGGCCATGGTCATCTCTCGATCGTCGTGCTTTGTGGTGTGAGCCTCGATGACGATGCTTTTCGTGTCTCGGCCAGTTCGTTCTTTTCGTAGCGGAAGTCGTCATCGTTTCGATGGTTTTGGCTTTTCAGATAGACCGGAGTGGCTGATGCTACATTATCATTATGAGGCTGTGTGCTAAAATCGTGACACGGACCTCAACTTGTCCGGCCCAAAGGGATTACAGACCCAAACAAAGTTCATTCACGAGTACGAACTCGTTTTCCCTCGTGGATTTGAAGCAAATGGTGATCGATTAAATCTTTCCAAGAAATGATACCACCGTATTTAATTATTTGAAGTCTCAGATTCGTTGACATCGCAGTGCACGCAGCGTCAACAACATTATCCCTTACATGGCATTCATCGACGCTCTCCATACAGTGCTGTCACTGCACATAGGTCATCTGGCACGTCACCAAGATTCCACAGGCTTCCCCAGGAGCCATCCCCGGTGGACCCATCGCTCGAGTAGCCACTAAAGCCGCCACCTTGCAGCATACAAGATACGGAATACATGTACGTCGTCTCTTCCATGTCTTCCGCTAGCGCGGCTTCCTCCGCCCGTTTCATGGCGGCTCTCATGTCCGCTTGTTGCTGCTGGGCACCCTGGTGCAGATGCTGTTGTTCCTCCTGCCCTTGCTCCTCCTGTCGCTGCCTGATGAGGAATCTCGCTCTCGCCTTCTCTACGTTCTTCGAGGGCTTGCTCTTCTTGAAATGGGTCCTCCAGTAGTTCTTGATCTCGTTGTCGGTCCTCCCCGGGAGGCTTCGAGCTATGTTAGACCACCTACATGTGCGAAAATTGAGCTTCTACAGAATCATAGAGTTCAGCAATGAAGAATGAAGACTAGAACACATGATCCGATTTATTCCGACTGTGAATACCTGTTTCCCCACAAGGCATGCAGCTCTTGGATGATGATCTCCTCCTGTGGAGTGATATTCCCTCTCTTAAGGTCAGGCCTCAGGTAGTTCACCCACCTAAGCCTACAACTCTTCCCATTCCTCCTCAGACCTACAGCACAAAACCACCACTATCAGCAGATGAGCTCATACCACAAGTGACAAGCAGCAGTTAAAGATTAAGTACCTGTTAACTTGGAGACTGAGTTCCATTTTCCGTCACCATGGAGACTGACATGCTCCGTGAGGAGCTTATCCTCTTGGGCAGTCCAAGGCCCCTTTCTCCACTCACCATTGTCGAGAGTTCCCCAGCCAAGTTGCCCATCCATGCCTCAACAAAGAACTTTTAGTCGACTAGGAGCAAGATAGATTCTGATCATAAGCTGTCTCGCTGCCAGTGGGAAAATATGCAGCACAAGCGTGGCAACATATTTATACCGTATACTTGAAAGTGATCAGCGACATGACCTCCTCAAAAGCACGCCACTACTGCTTGTTAGGTGAACTCAACTCCTAAATTGTCTAAATCTTTTACACAGATCCTTGGATCCACAATAGATATCCCTCTATTAACCCTGTGTTGTTGTGCTACTCTTATTAACTGGCTAGCGACTTCCATCACAGATCCTTTCTCACACCTGAAGTGGTTTCTAGCAAGAAGCTAAAATTCAGATGGATTTTATCTTCCGACCAGTGAACTCTCGGCAAATTCTTAAGATCAAGAAGAGAAGAAATCCTGGTGATGATTGGACTCTTTGACGATTATTTAAAGTTCAACCACGTCTTAGTTGAGGTAGAGGGCAAGATTGGAAGTATAAGCATGATAACTACTCTAAGAATCAAATTAAGGGCCAGCTAAATTGCACCATTAATCTTTGATGCAATTCCATAGCTCGAGTACGGACTCCCCGCATTGCATCCACGTATCTGATATGCTTTAAATGAGGGCAGCCATGATCACAAAGAAAAAGGAAGAGGCGAAGTGCCATATTAGCTTACAGTAGTGGGAGGTGGCTGTTTCCTTGATGGAGGCTGCACCACCAACTACTACTTACCACATGGTGCAGCTAAGTAGCCTAAATCCTTACTTTGTGCTTAATGTGATGCCTAATGATCTTTGTTTATTGGCTTGAGTTAGCTTGTGGGACGTCTATTAGGGTAAGCGTGGCATAAACTAATGGTGTTATGCTCTTTATGCGTGCGGGGACAAACTCGACACGTCGTTCTATCAACACCTGAATTCCTGGATTACAGTCATAGAAATATAACAAGACACCAAAATGGAGGGGACTAAGAGACTCTGATCAAATCATTGCAGTGAATTTTCTTTCGAGGGTGATCAACAGGTGGCCATCCAAGTCAAGAGTGCATACGAAAGGATAAGAAGATGTCACAATCTTCTTTTTCTTTTTTTATTAAACAATGAATATTTTTTATTATAAATACAATCTTTCTTCTTGTGGAATAAAACTGTACATGTTGACCTCTCACTAGCTACTCACTTTTGGTAAAATACTTGAGCAAGTTTAGCTGAGCTACAAGTGCAAGTGGAAAGGTTTGCTCTAAGAACACTTGAACTTGAGAAATTAAAAGAAGCTAATCATTTCTCCTGGCATAAGCCATGTTAAACTAATACCAAAGTGGAAAGGACTTTTTGAGAGGATCACCTTTTGTCTTGTAATAATCCACCGCAATACTTCTGGTAGAGAAAAGCTACAAGTTCTAGTGATTCAAGGAATCAATGCAACTTCATCCAATACTACAGCCATGGTGCCAATGGAACTCATATGCCTAGTTTATTGTAGGTTATTTTCTTTGAAAGGAGGAGCAAAAGTACTTCCGTACTTCTATTAGTGGTGTAATGAAGAGATCTGGATTTAAACCTGTTCTTAGAGTTCAGATACATACTATTTTGAAACTGTGATTTAACTCTATCTTTCTTATTGGAGATCAAACTGAGCATCAGCTCCATTGAGCATGATAGTCAAAATCCATATCATTTGAAGTTTCCTAAATTTTACATCGAGAACAAGGAAAAAAAAAAGAAAATTGTGATAGATTTAAAATTAATTTTATCCCCTAATGGGAAGTTTACTTGGAAATTTGCAAGAAAAAATAAACATTTTGGGCTTCCTTCTGCCTCAGATTGGATGCAGAGGAACCAGAATAAAGTAGCCCAGACAGCACTACTGTCTCTCTTCTTTTAGTTCTTTATGTCTCCATCAATAACTTAGTTGCATCTTGGCATATAATACAGAAGAAAGAATAATAATCTACAAAAGTTGTGGACGTATCTAATGTCAGTGAAGCCCTTCAGCGGCCTCTGATCTCACGGCTGCACAGAGAAAAGAGCACTTCTATCATATCAGAGCTCAGGAAGATTAATGAAACAGCTCACAACTGTCTTAGAAAAGGAATGACACAAAACACTGAGAAGATAGTCACAAGTGCATGCAAGCAAGTGATAAGGACAGGCCAACAATACCTGAACATTATAAGGCTCACACATCGGTCTGAAGGCCGCAGGAAAGCAGTGACTGCAGGTGATGCAAGCCTTTCATATTACAGATCATATCAGCAAGAGAGACTTTGGCAGGAGTAGATATACGATACGGTGGTATCTGCCAAGGTACGTTGTACCATCCTCTTCGAGGAAACCTTCTCCTGTAACTGGGCCGGCTTTGTCAGGTTTCGGTAAACACAGCAGGGCAGAGTTGACTCGAACTGGAGCTCCTAATCTGACCCACTTACAACCATGGCTTAAACATCACAGATAAGATCACGTTTTCTTTGCGCTGAGCAGAACCAGCGGGAGCGGTGCCGCCACGTCGGTTGCGATGGAGGTCAACTGGCTGACCCGATCGGTATGGACTGCGTTGAACTACACAGGATGTGGTTCGGGTGCTCCGAGTCGACTCGGTTGTGAAGCCAACACGATGCATAGACAAACGAACCATATCTTATTGATTTACCGATTTGGATTCACTGGAGACTAATATTTATTTCGTCGCTGACTCAAATCACGTTAGGATAAAACCGAGTCCCGAGTCAACTCGCTCGGTCATATCTTTGACCAAGAAAATGGATTCCCAGCATGCGTGAAATCCTTAGGTTCAACCAATTTTTTCCAGTTCATCGCACAAGTGGATTGATATTAGCAATCAAGTTGATTGTCGTATTTGCTCCTTAATAAATATGCACAATCATTTTCCACAATCAAGAAGTGTATCTCTTCAGTAACGACAACTAAAAGATCGTCTTTCATAGCTGCAACTCGATAGCTTTCAGGGGACTGCTCCATGGTTGCTCTGCCACCAGAAACGATACAGTGCTCATTAACCTTCAATTCACCTATATATATCTCGATCGAGTGCTTGGGGTCACATACATGTCAGAGTCCGAATAAAATATTAGATCACAGCTCTCGTAATGCATTCGTGGAGATTCCCTCTACCATCTCTCGCAATATAAAAAGCAGCATCGTCCTCTTCCTCCTTGTCCTCTCGTCCTTGTTGATCCTCCATGGCCTCAAGCTCAAACCCAGGCGCCACGGGGACTGACGCCCCCTCCATTTCCATCACCGTGGAGAGGAACCCTCCTCAGTCACGCCTGCTGGAACTTGGCATCAAGTCATGGCCCAAGTGAGCTTACATACAGACTCTCTTCTCACCTTTTCCTTCTCTTGGATTATGATCACACAACTGTTTATGATGGCCGAAGATTAATCTGTGCGTCCTTGCGCTATTAAGTCTGCTACCGTGCAGTTGTTTTCTCTTATGTATATACAAATCTACTGCTACTGTTCTTCAGGTGGGGTTGCCCTCCGGGGAGGTTCCCTCTAAAGTTTGATGCAGAAGAGATGTGCTATTTGGTGAAGGGGAAGGTGACGGCTTACATCAAGGGTTCCTCCGAGTCCGTGGAGTTCGGCGCTGGTGACCTTGTGATCTTCCCCAAGGGACTTAGTTGCACCTGGGATGTCTCAGCACCGGTCGATAAGTACTACAAGTTTGCTTCGTCCTCCTCTTAACGCTCCTCCCGTTTGGTCCACCTTAGTGCTTTTCTTGTCCTTCTGAGACATCATTGTAGCTTCCTCTTCTGATGATCTATAGGTTTATAACTGATATATTGGCGCTTATGAAGCGCTTAGGGTTGCGATTCCAGTCAAACACCTGTTATCAGTCAATGCAGGTCGCGTTCCAAGAAATCTTATTTATTCCCATGACTGGGCCTTAAATGCTCTTTTGACAACCACCACAGCCCTCTCAGCCTTCTGTGCCATGCAATCTATTATATGAATGATGGTTTATTTTCTCTTGCGTTCATGTGTTCTTGTATACATGTTCATGTTTTCTTCTGCTCGGTGAGACAGGGTAGTTGTCAAATGGAATCCAATGCGGGGAAGTAAAGATAGATCCAAGGAGAATATACCAAATTCCTAGGGTTTATAGCTCGGTATGAAGGTTGGAGATGATGGAGATGTTTACATCGATGTTGTGGCTTGGCACTGGGTCATGCATCATGCATGGCTCAATTTGTTTGTAGTGTTCTCCTGGATGGATGCCTGAATTGACATACTTGAGCGTCATGCTTTAGATCAGCATGAGGCTGTTTGGAATCTGACTAGGACTTTCTCTTTGCATTCAGAAGAAAATTAGATTTGCAGCTCATGACTTTCTCCTACAGCAACAAACAATGTATACAAGAAACATGAACCAACAGGCAGAGAAAGAACGGACTATAATCTATATCATCAACTCAGGGAGAATAAAGGAACAGCAAAACAGAGGACGAAGCCCTTGTTTTCAGGTTTAATAAAGAAGTAGACCACATATGAATCCCCCTAAACCAAAAAATCTTGCTTTATTTTCCAAGTTAAGCCAAGTAATATTAAACAAAGCTGATTATTAGATGTTCCAAGAGCCAAAGAGTTTCTTTTTTGTAAATAAAGCAGTGCTAAGAAGAAGGGTAGCGAGAGAAAGGGAAATGTATGACTTCAAGGAGGTTTCAGTTGCTCCGCAAAGACCTTGGACTCCTATAGGCTATTTCCGTAATCTAGAGTACTATCTCCTACTGACAGTGGTCCATGAGCCAAGGCTACCTCTGCGCCAATGAACAATCCTAGTCTGCCTCAGGTGCTACTATTTTCTTGGGTGCTAAAGATCAATGGATGCAGTCATATAAATTGGAAAACAGCAGTCTTAACGTCACACCGAAATCTACCCTTTGAACACAAATTTGGTGTTGATTTTGACTTCCAAATTTCTCACGTATCCCTCTTCTTGGCAAGTAGTTTTCAAGACCAACCCTTGTTTCAACTATGAGAAGGCCATTCGCCTAACATAAATCCTGGATGATAGAGATGAACTTTGCTTTGTGGTAATGAAGATTATAGAGAAGAATTAAAGTTTACATAGTCATGAGAGAGATGTTGATGAGTAGACGAAAAAAATCAAACGTCAAAAAATACAAAACAAACATAAAGAAACCCCAAAAAATTTACCCAAATAAAATTAATATGGGATGTAAAAGAAAATTAAGTAATTATCCATGCTAACCAAAAGTTGATCTATTGACCATGATCGAAGTTGACTAAAGTCAACTTTCTTCCTCTTTTCTCTATGGTTGTTAAGCAAGGATGAGGCATTACTTGTACGTATAAAAAACTATAATCATGTTATTATTATATAGAAAACTTTATGCTAATAACTAAAATTAAATAATCATAGCTCAACGATTAGAATGCATGTGTCTTTAGATGTCATTTAGAAAATCTCTTTTGATCTAAGAATGTAATATGTAATTCGATCCGTAAGAAGCAATAACATAAATCTACAAGATGAATTCTACTTTTATTCTCCTCTCTTCGTATCTTTCACATGATCATTATAAGCCATGAAATAAGACTAGAGGAAGATGAGAAAAGATCTATAATCACGTGCATGATGTGTCGTCACACGTGTATTTTTAAGACTTTATGAGGTCCTATTTATTTATAAGTAAGAGCAAAGAGTTTAAGTCTCTATGAGGTCCGGTTTATTTATAATAGAAACAAAGAGTCTAAGAAAAATAATTAGGAGAATCGCTCTCATCAAGATCATCTCATATAAATTTTTACCATAAGTTGACTTCCTTATTATTGACTGACAATCGTAATCAGAATCTAATCAGATCTATAATTTATTTTATCTAATTAAATAGATCTACATAATCTAACATTCTTTCGCTTATTTAAAAATAATTTTACCTAATTAAATTTTAAAAAATATTTTATACATGACCATTATTTTTTTAAATAAATCAATAAGTCCAATAAATATAATAATATTTCATTAAGTTACACTAACAATATGATTCATAGTAATTATATATCATCGATATCATACTTTTTTCTATACACAATAATACTATTAGTCTTTTCTAATATAGTTTATAATTACTCTTATAATTTGTTAAGTTTGTTATCACATTTAACTATATTATATATATACATACATATTAATAAGATAACAAAAAATAAATAACTTTTATTAAGTAAGTAAAAAAAATATCTATAATAATATTCACTTAAATACGTATCATCATATCTTTTATGAGTTGCTCACCAACAAATGAATCAGTGATCATAAAGGTTATGTTTAGGTTCTTAATTAATACTTATTATTTTTAGACTCCTTTACTAACTATAAAGTTCTTTATCTTGATATGTTTGAAACTACCCTGATATTTGTTATTCCTCAAAAAAAAAAAAATATTATGTTGTTATTATAAAATATCTTCAGTAGTCTAGTAATTAAATTAATCATACCGAGATAAAATTTCATAACCATGATCATTGATTTGTATAAATTAATTCTGTATAAATAATTATATAAATTTTTAAAATAAATTTATTAATTATAAAATATAAAGAGTCTACTATTATTAAAAAAAATTCTAACTTATCAATTTAAGTTAGAGAAACTAAATTTCTAGAACATAGCAAATGTCATAAAATCATAAGATGACCCGACCTTAGGCATAGATGATAAGTTCATATTATTATCACCCTTTCTTTGAAACGATTCTTCGTCACAGAATTTTTCATATTCTTTAGTTTTTAGATTATAAAAGATCTTTATATATTATTAGTAACATAAGTTAAAGTATTGTAATTAATCAAACAAATATTAGAATGAACTTTATAATATTTAATTTAAAATATACCAATGTCAAGTTTATATATGTCTTTTTCAATCAAACCTTACGTTTCACGTAATCTTATTTCATATATTCCTTATTAGTATGTATTTTACTATGAAGAATTTTTTTTCATTAGTCTAATTAATATTTTAAAACTTAATAAATATTTTATTATCAATTCATTAAATAGTAGTCAAAATATTATAAGACCTTTCCTATCTTAATTTGAATTAGTTTGGAATATCCATATTAATCATCTTATTTATTTTTATTTATATTATAATAAATCTAATTAAATTGATAAAAAAAAATTTAAAAATGAGTAACTATATATGAAAATATTATCTTCCAAGTTTTCTTCACGTATTCCTCACTTGTTCCTCGACGAAAGGAAGTTGGGCCGACGGCTCTTGGCCTCCCTCGTCGCCGTCCGTACGCCCGCGAGATGAGTGATGGTCGACGGTTTCCAAATCGCTGCAGCTCCAGACTCGACCGTAGTGTGAAACGGTCGAGGGAGGTAGCGAGGACTTCGGCCGCGGGCGGCGGTGCGAGCCGCAGTGAAGACTGCGAGCAGCGGCGGAGGCGGGGTTCGCGGGCGATGCAGGTGAGGGCGTCGGGCGGCGGGCGCTGGCGGGGGCCGCGGAAGTTGCTGGCGCGCGGGTAGCGGCGAGCGCCGCGGGCGATGGCGACGCTGGTGAGGGCGCGGGCGCAGGCACAAGCGGCCGCACGCATTCCATGCGTGAGGGTTTCTGACGTGAACCCAAGGAACCGGTCCGGTTCAGCCCTTGACTTGAGCCGAGGCCCGACTCCAATCGAGTCAGTTCCACAAAGACGATGTTCTTCAAGATAGGCAAACCCTATGAAATGCTACTCCTTTCTCAGCATTCTTTTTGTGCAGACTCATCTTAATTTCCTTCCTGCATAAGCAGGTACTGCATTTGTGAAATAGAAGTTTAAATATACAAGAAAATTCTATATGACTCTGTTCTTTATAGTTGTGATCAGAAAACCGTACGTTCAAACGTAATCTGACCGCCATGAAATAAGAAAACGCAGTACTCGTTGAAGATGCAGCAATCCTCGAAGGGTTTGACTTTGATTCTGAGCTCCACTTGGCAGAAGTAGGTGACAAAAAGATAAGAAGGTCAAAGCCTCTTTTTGTGTGTGTGTGTGTGTGGTTGACTTTTTGCAGTCGCCTTTGATTGCACAAGCTCGTAGTCCCATTCTTCCCCAATGCAAACCTTACGTTGGTCAACGGTACAGTTCGGTCCAATTACAGCTTTGTCAAATGAACAATTGAGTCCAGATGTAACTTCTTCTAAGGAACACAATATTTTGATGTTCTTCTAAGTGAGAAGTAGCTTTCTCAAGTACACTGAATAGATAAGATAAGATAAATCCTTGATGAACACTGCTTCATATGAATGTTTCTGGTCATTGTGGATCCATCAACTCAAGGTAGAAGCATCACACTACCTTGACCAAAGGCGAGTAAACTGATACAAGCAGATTACATCTGGTGACACTGTCTGTCATATGAGACCCTTTCTTCTTCTGGCCTTCCCAACATTAGAAGATCTGAAGCAATCGATGCGTTCAAGAATCTAAGAGGCAAACATATGCTCAGTCCCCGTGAAGATAATCCGAAGAACACTCGAGGAACGATCGGCATGATTTGGTTCTTCTGCCCTGAAATCTTCCATTGAATTCAGCGAGCTTGGCAATGAAGAGACCGGTCCGAAGACCTTCTTCACAAGGTGGAGAATGAACTGAAAGAATATTTGCTTGCTGAGATTACAACAATATTCTAATAGCTTCAAGTATGATGGAATCATGCTTTGGAGAAGTCAGTCATATTGGAATAACATGCAAGAATAATTAGTGAAAGGAAAAGTTCTTGAATCATTTGATCGAGTAGCTTCGATGGTAATGTTTAGTTTGGTATGAGATTCTACCAATGCCACAAGCTATCGAGCGGGCTGTCTATTCCGACAAAGAGATCCAAATGGCAATCTCGAACCACCACAGGCTGCAGGACTTGTGCATTCACTACAATAATCTCTATTTCTTGTCATCAAACTTTCACGTTATGTACAAGTAGGAAAAATCCTTGACACCAAGATAATAATCTCATTAATCAATAATGAAGCGTAAACTCACGATAACAAATATAAGATATGGGTAATTCGGCATTCCCTACATTTACGAAGAAAAATTAAATTTTAATCATACGAGAAGAACTTATAAATTAGCGTGCTTTTTTTTCTTTTGTATATCTCTCGCATGTAAACTCCAAAAAATTTTACTCATATTTTCTCTCATCATCTCCAAAAATTACTAAAGATAAACCCTAAAAATACTTCAAATGTTTTCTCATGTTCTCCCTCACCAAAGCTAGATATATACACATATCATATTTTATTGAAATATCAAGAATTTTATGTGTGATATTTATAGGAAATCTTTCCATTAGCATTAAGAATTTTAAGATACTATTAAGAAAAGGTAAAAGAATTGGTTTATCTCTTGTCATATTATATGAAAATAAAAATATCACTAGCTTACAAGAATCATTGACTTCTGCATGATTTTTTTTCCTTGAAGCAACAGCCAACTTAACACAAAATATCATGAAACTGAGAGCCATGAAAACAGAGATTCCCTTTGTCTGGTCCTCATGATGACATGCTTTAAATATAACTGTTCTATAGGTATAAAATAAGCTGCAGCAATTCCTATCGAGAAATCAGTGGCTGGCTGGAATTCCTGCATAAACAAGTAATCTAAAATATAATTAGCACAGCCCACATGATGGATACACAAGAATGAACCAATGGTTTCGAAGAACACACTGCAAGATCTATGCTAAGTACTTGCATTTGCATGAACTTCCAGGTTGCAAAGTTAGACTTTGTTGATTGAGACCTGGGCCTAAGAGATGAAGACCTAAGAATCAGATTAGGTTGTAGATGCTATATTGAAAGATACATTTCATCCATAAACATAGATTGCATCGCATGCAAAGGTTAATAGTTGAAAGAAAATATATTAGACTAGTAATGTGTTCAAGGTTAATGCTATACATCTTTGGTGAACCTTCTTCTTCTTCCTCTTTGAATATTGATAAATATTCAGCCTCATATCATATGAAAGAAAACATCAACTTGAATCGAAAGTTGTATCTTCAAATGTTCATATCTCCGCTTCTGAAAGTCTACATCCTCTTTTGATTGGTTCTTCAGTCAAGCCATTCGGATTCCATGGTTAGATTCCCATTTCCAAGTCGGAATTGTTTATTAGGACGGACACTTGTCACCCCACCCAGAGTTGAAACAAGGAGATGCAATCTCTCGAGAGATCACGTCAAGCACACAAGTACTCATCTGTACTTGCATGTAGATCATATATCCTAAGATCTAATTCTGGTCAACCCTTCTGTCACCGATCAAAACTAAGAAATCTTATACTATGAAATGAGGAATCCAGTTTCTGATGATCTTACCAATAGAAGAGTTTACTTGTCTGATCTATGGAATTACTCTCGAGTGGTATCATCATCGAAAGCTATTATCTATAAGATAGCATTCGATATATTGATTAATAATCTTCAATAGATGCTATAATATTCAATTGTTTACTTATCTGTCGAAATATAATAGACTTTTGATGGTGAAACCATCAAGCAAGGATTATATTAGTTGGTGACAAGAACGGCGAAAACAAGTGTTGTCGATTATATGACTCAAGACACCTCACAAATAATAAAGCATAAGAAAATATAAATGAGATTCGAAATTTTTTCTAGTCTTTGGCTTTCATATCTATTGGTTATTATAATCATATCATTAACGTTACCAGTTATATATATATATATATAATCATAATATTTTTTTACTTATAATGTATTAAAAATATTCATATATGAAATAAAGATTAAAAAAAGGATTAAGAATAATACTCTCATATTGCTAAGTATTGAAAGAAATAAGTAACATAGCCTGACAAATTTAAACTTATAAATGGATAATAAATCTAATGTATGTTACCCTTGATTGCTCTGATTCGAATTTATTATCTAATTTATAAATCTCAACAAATGTATGTGCAATAATATATTAATTGATTGGTAATAATATGACAGTATAATCAGATAAAAATATTATGAATCTATTATACAATATAGATAATTCAACGTGGAAAACAATTTTAAGAAGAGATAAGGTAAAGGAAAGTGGGGTGGAGAAAATTGCAATAGGTTATCAGCATCCAATGCCACAAAATAACAATAATAATAATAATAATAAATAAATAAATAATAATAATAATAAATACAATAGAGCCAATGCCACAAAAAATAAATTAAAAGAGCTATTGCTTCTCCTTGTGCCACCTCTGATCTATTTATTTTTAGTCCACTGTGGATTCTATACCACAAGTGAGAGAAATAATTCCTATGCACTCTCTCAACATTACTCAAATGACATACACTATGACAAGAAAGACAAAGAAGAATCTTAATGAAATAAGAATAGAATATACTCTTGCTTGTATACGAAGCGTTGGTTGTTGTTGTTCTATTGGCACACTATTTAAAGGAATCTAATCGAAGCCTCTCTTCCCCTACCGTACACGTCTTCTGCGTCTTAGATTCCACACTTACGTATACTCATGCAATTACCTACGTGATTGCTACTTAGAAGTCCCTTTTAGATTCGAGCCCAAAATAAACCCATTTAATGTGATCGATAGGTTATTACGTCATTAAGTACTTATGAATTCTACGATGCGTATTAACTTCGATCGATTACACACTTTCGACTCGAGCCGAATTCGAATCGATTTCGGTCTTAATAAAGAGGTCGAACCAAATCGGATCGAGATGGATCAGATCGAATCAAATGGTTGGATTGAATCTCTGTTTGCCACCAAACTGTTCAAGATTCGAGAATCTGACGATGATACGTATATGTGTCGCGATAGAGCTACGGAATACCCAATTGGTTTCGGCCCCTTTATGTCGCTTTTCTCCGCTCGCGTGGCCTATAAAATCGACTCCAATCCCCGCCCGTCTCCTCCGTTACCCCATCGGGCACGCGGCCGGCCAAGAGAGGACTAGCGGAGATGTCGTCGTGCTCGTCGGATCTGGCGCCGCTCCTGGGCGGCGTCGCCAACTCCTCGGCGGCCGCTAGCTACATCTGCGACCAGTTCACGGACGTCGGATTCGCCATCGACAACACCTACCTCCTCTTCTCGGCCTACCTCGTCTTCTCCATGCAGCTCGGCTTCGCCATGTTGTGCGCCGGCTCCGTGCGCGCCAAGAATACCATGAACATCATGCTCACCAACGTGATCGACGCGGCGGCCGGGGGGCTCTTCTACTACCTCTTCGGTTTCGCCTTCGCCTTCGGCGGCCCCTCGAACGGTTTCATCGGGAAGCACTTCTTCGGCCTCAAGGAGGTGCCGCAGCCCAGCTTCGACTACTCCAACTTCCTCTACCAGTGGGCCTTCGCCATTGCGGCCGCCGGTATCACCTCCGGCTCCATCGCAGAGCGCACCCAGTTCGTTGCCTACCTCATCTATTCCTCCTTCCTCACCGGCTTCGTCTACCCCGTCGTCTCCCACTGGTATTGATCTTTAGGATCTCGAAAGTCTAACGTTAGGATCTCGCTTTTGTCGCCATATGATCGGTCCCATGACGATGGTGATGATGGATGTTAGGTTTTGGTCGGGTGACGGATGGGCTGCCGCGGGGCGGAACGCCGGAGAGTCGCTGCTGTTCAAGTCAGGGGTGATCGACTTCGCGGGGTCGGGCGTGGTGCACATGGTGGGGGGCATCGCGGGGCTGTGGGGCGCCCTCATCGAGGGCCCCCGCATCGGCCGCTTTGACCACGTCGGCCGCTCCGTGGCCCTCCGCGGCCACTCTGCCACCCTGGTGGTGCTCGGCACCTTCCTCCTCTGGTTTGGCTGGTACGGCTTTAACCCTGGTTCCTTCAACACCATCTTCAAGACCTACGGTCCCAGCGGCTCCATCCATGGCCAGTGGTCTGCCGTCGGCCGCACTGCTGTCACCACCACCCTCGCCGGCTGCACCGCGGCGCTCACAACTCTGTTCGGGAAGCGCCTCCAGACGGGCCACTGGAACGTGGTCGACGTCTGCAACGGCCTTCTCGGCGGCTTCGCGGCAATCACCTCCGGCTGCTCGGTGGTGGACCCGTGGGCCGCCCTCATCTGCGGCTTCGTCTCCGCATGGGTGCTCATCGGGTTCAATAAGCTCGCCGCGACGCTCAAGTTCGATGACCCCCTCGAGGCCGCGCAGCTGCACGGCGGCTGCGGCGCCTGGGGGATTATCTTCACGGCCCTCTTCGCCAGGGAGAAGTACGTGAACGAGGTATACCCAGGGCGCCAGGGGCGGCCCTACGGGCTGTTCATGGGTGGCGGCGGGCGGCTGTTGGCCGCCCACATCGTGCAGATCCTGGTGATCACCGGGTGGGTGAGTTGCACCATGGGCCCGTTATTCTTCGCGCTCCACAAGCTCGGGCTCCTCAGGATCTCCTCCGAGGACGAGATGGCCGGGATGGACCTCACCCGGCACGGCGGCTTCGCCTACGTCTACCACGACGAGGATCCCAGCTTGGACGACGGCAGCTCCAGCGGCGGGTTCATGGTCAAATCCTCGGCGGTCCGGGTGGAGCCGAGGACCACTCCAGCTGCCGCCACCAGCCAGGTGTAATCATTGACGGATCGTTTCTTTCTTTTCCGAGGGCGGCGTGGTTGACTAATTCCGCAGTGTGCACTGTGCACTGTGGTAGAACGAGACGTGTCTCGTGTTCTTTTCTTTTCCTGCTACAGTCTTATTTCCATGTTCCTTTCCCGGGGAGAGGGGCATATGTACAGGGTGATAGGGTTTATGTGGTGACCGGTGAATCCGGCAGTGTGTGTCGAAAGATTAGGTTATGGGTCTCTCTCTTCTCTCCGTTCGTGCATTGTCTACTTGTGATGACAATTCTGGAGTATCAGTAATGCCATCTCTTTTATTCTGTTTCTATATACAGATGAACTCAATTCTGCAATTTGGAAGGCTTGTAATCGTTTCAGAAAGATGGGAAAGAATTTTAAGTGATGGAGGCTCGGCAACAGTGTCGTCTCTTTGATTCTGTTTCTACACACACGATGAACTCGATGCTTATTCTGCAATCTGGAAGGCCAGTGATCCTTTCAGGAAGATAGGAATGAATTCAGTGATGGAGGCTCCAGCAACAGTAGTGGTGGTTATTTAATGTGATATCTTAATGTAAACTCTCTTGTGGTGCCGAGACAAACGCAGAGGGGCTACAAGATCACTTGAATGACTGCATTCAATGGTGGTCCTGAACCCTCAAGCTCGGTCAACCACAAAAAGGAGGTAACGGCGACAGTAAAAACGGTGGGAAGACATATCTCGAAACTGGTTTGAGCGATTCCAGTTCTCTCTCTAATCCTTCCCAACGCAGCAGAGACCATTAAAGTGAGCTGGGAAGAATCTTCGAAGTCCGGTCACTTGTCAACTCCGGAAGAGTAGGGTGTCAGGAATAGGAAGATGAGAGGATCGGAGGATGGTCGGATCCTCAGCTAACTAAAGACAAAGAAACTACAAGAAGCTTAACATGGTTAACGGTGGGAAACAGGTGATAGGAAGTTTCTATCTTCTGCACACGCTGCGGCTAATAAATGACATGCATATGCAACGATGAATGCAAACGTTTCAGAAATGGAGAGGGGTCAAAGAAGGCAGCCTACAAACAGGGCAACTAAATGATGTCTGCATGAAAGCAAAATAAATGTTTCTTTAGATTCTAGTGCTTCGCAAGATTTCTTTCTAAGATGTGAAAGTGGAGCCGCAGTACCGCAACAAATTTGATTTAGACGCATTAAATCATTCATGAAAACTGAAGTGTTCATTCATGTGTATGGAATCATCATGTCTCGCATATCTAACATCTAATATGCGGGCCCCAAACAAGAGGTCAACCTATCATGTCCCTGTCGCCTCTACTTTTTCTGAAATGATTTAGTCAAATGTGGGATGGCCAAACTCGATAGTTTAGTACAGACGAACATAAATTTGGTTTTTCTGAACTTGAAACAAAATTAGTTCATAATTAAAATTTATTTCGATTTGGTTGTTTGACTTCCCATCATAAAGATACCCAAAACCTTTCTCATGAAAGAAAGGCGTTAGCTTCACATTAATTCATCTCATTTCTCTAGAATATATCAATAGTATTTGATTTTACATTTCATTATATATTAATGGCAACACTTAACAGTAAAAAGAACAGCCTCAACATTCTTATCCGAAAAAGATTCACTAATATCTTATCCAAAGCTTAGAAAACACTAACAAGATATCATGTTTTCCTACAGAAGGAAACGACGAAGCACAACTTACAGAAGTGGCAACAATGACTTCATGGAGGCAGACTTTGAAACGCACAGATAGTCAATGAAACATATTGATGAAGCAAAGTCAAAACCTGCAAATGGCAGCGAAACTTCTCTTCCAGCGAACAGAAGGAACGGAAGTCAAATGTTGGTGGAAATGGACATAACAGCCACGGAGGCAAAACAAAAGAAAAAAGAGATCAATCAGCTTTGGCATACCATTTCTTGCTTAAAGAATCCCACATCCTGTGCATCGTGCAAGTCTCCCGGGCACCGCACATCATTTCACCAAGAGATGACTACAAGATGAGATTGATCATCACAAATAACTGGAGTACAAATAAATTCCCTCTTACCTGCAAGTAATTAAGCAGGCAATAAGACAAGAGGCTTCAATTTCCATAAATGATAGAAGGAGATTAGGAAAAGAAGTTGAGCAAATAAAATGAAGCATATCTCTGATTTCAGCTATTGCTGAAGCTAATTCCATAGAGGTTAATAAATATAAGTATAGAGTTCTAAATAAGCCAAACAACAGAATCAAGATGAAATGACTTCATGAAGACTGATGCCAATGGATTACGGAGATAAGGTGTAATGCTAACAAGGTATCCTGAAAGTATGGCATCTCATTTATGCATAACAAGACCAGTATTCATTATATTGCATCCATATCACATCAGACTAACCAAACTGATCGAAAGGAAAAGATCGCTACAAGTATCTTACCAGAATCAGCACGTTGACCCTGGTGGATGAGGTTCAGAATGGTCATCACACATAGGAAGAATCTGCTGTTGCTGCTGCTATTGAGAAATAAATAAAGCAAGAAGGCTTGTAAGATTCATAAATAAAAGCATACAGATAAAAATTTGCTGCACAACTTATGGCACTATTACTTGGAAACTGACATCCACATCTTAACTTGGATACTGCAGAATTATGTACCATTGCCCAAGCATGAATTCTCTAACTTCATTAAATCAACTAGATGTATGGATAGTCTCATAGAAACTGAAAATATAGATAAAACTCAATCTCTGTTAAATTATACAGAGGAGACATTGCAGCCGCTAAAAGACCAAGTACATCATCAGAATATTGCACAGACAAAGTGCACTGGAGGACAGAGTTGAAATTTAACCAAGTTGAGAGCTGCTCAAGCACCCTATACCTGTGCCACCACATCTTCGCTCCCTGAGACACCAAAATCATATAGCAGATCTGGTATAGCTGATTGACAGGCTATCCAGACATCTCTCCTGAAATTTTGTTGCTTCCGAACACCACAGAGTTGGATGTCCAGAATGTTGAAAGGCGAGGGACTTCTCCTGGACTATGTTCTAAAATCTGAGCCATTGTGTCATTCGACCATCTATGCAGTCAAATATAATAAACTAAGATTAGTCCGATTGAGTATCTTGACTTGCATTGGTTTCAGAAAATGGCTTATCATGAGGTAGTGATAGAGATGGAACCATAAGCGGCTGTTGAACATTAATGATGTCAGTGTCACTACATACAGCAACTCCTAGTTCAGATGCCACACTTGCCAGGAGATCCTGCCAACTTTTCTGGCTAACATCTGCTGCTGTCAACGGAGGGCACACACAACTCTGGTTTGTTGGCTTCGAAAATTGAGATGATACAGTTGCTTGCATCTGATCAGCTGAGGAACCTGGTGATGTTCCCGACAGGTCTTGAGATCTCTGTTGTCCTACTCGAGGGCTCCGAGGTCTCCATGATGTCATCGTTGCATAAGTAGAGTTCTCTGACACAGCACTGGGAATATTATTCTTAGTCGAAGCAATGTTGTGAGATCGGTTAGTCTGGCTAGCAAATCCATCTCGCATCGTCCCAACCCTTTTATATCTTGTACGAGAATACACAAGTTGAGTAGTTAATGAACCAGCAACACAGCTCTCTATCTGTACATTAGACTTAAGTGAGCAGGATTTGGTTGGCTGCTGGCCAAGTCTCCGGGTATAAGAGAGAATGGTAGGTTGATCTTGGTGCCTCTGGTTGATTGCATTTGAGTTTGAGATGCTAGTGGCAGAACAAGGCCGGAGCAAATTAGGTCTGGAATGGGGAACCAATAGAGGACTTGGATAATGATGGAATGGTGGTACTGGATCTCGAAAAGGTGGGATATTAAAAGGAGAGTCATATGTAACTTTCTGTGGTTGCGTAGCTACCATGTTTTTCTGTTTGAAAGACTGTCTCATTGATTTCCACCTTCCTTCTTTATCAGTAGAATGGCAATGGTTGGAACTTGAATTACCATTGCCCCAGTAATAGCAAGGGGCTGGAGAATCACAGACATAGCAATGGCACTGCATTGAGTAAGCCAGCATCAACCATTTGCATGCATTAAAGCATAAGAGAACAAATTGCCAAAGAAAATCAAATCTTTTAACAGATAAAGCATGGGCACAAACTTTCAACAAATCAGAATATAACCTCAAGACAGTGGACTCACCAAGTCACAATACTCTTCATGTGGTGATGAGTTAAAAGGAAAATTGCCACATAGATGTCGTGGATGTGGGTAATCCCGGCAAGCCAACTGCAATAAAGATATACAAATGGTTCAAAAGATAATCAGATGCTCACTAACAAAGGTAAAGATGCCACTGCATGTAAAAAATTTTAAGAATAATATAGTATGTCTCTTTTGGTGATTAAACAGTGAAGAAGCTGCACATCTCAACATAAGCATTTAGAAAATAAGCTCCAAAAATATTCTTCAAATATTCAATAATTTAACACAGCAAGTTTTGATCCTGAAAGATCAGCTCACAATCTATAATATGAATCACAAGGATAAAGGATGCCAATCTCATTTGAGTTGTCTGAGGTTCCAAGTTTCATTGCACACGCATCTGCGACCAAGTTTTTCTGGTCTGTGCATGATACATTTTCAAAAGGCTCCATTTCAATACACTCTCAATAAAACAGTCAACATGCTATTTTCCACATGTTATGTATGGATATCGTAAAATTAACTTGTAAGAATGTGCAGCAGACAGCAGCGAATTTGTGCTACCAAATTTCCCAGTCATTTTTTGTATGTAAATAATACATTTTAGAGAGTTAGTTGCTGCATATATTATTCAGTCTACTTCAGTATATTTGCTTGTGTCAATCAAATAAAGTTGAAACAACCATGCATCAAGACTTGGTTGATTGAAACTTATTTTCTCAACTGTTCCTTGAAAACAAACATACAAACTTAGCAAAATGAGCTGTTTTTTCTACTTTGCTCTCTGCTTCCATGATGTTAATGAACCAAAGAGCTAGTAAGAAAAAATCAGACGCCCTTTTACATCAACTATAAAAGAAATAATTAAATATAACCATCATTTCATTGCATGTAAATGTAGATTTCACATTATTTGTTGCATGTGTAATTGCATGTAACTTGAAATTAAATAGAAACAAATCTAAAAAGGCTAAATGATCTTTTTGAATAGATTTCATAGAATAACTGGTGGATGTTTATTCTTGCTAGTTTAAAGCAGACAAGTTAAATATGCATGACATGACATCATACAAGATAAATAAAATGTAACGAGTTTTATTTGTGAAGAAAAATTAATAACCCAAAGAAAAGGCTGTAATCACTTTAAAAAAAAAAAACGCAAACTCTTCGTATAAACTTAAGGTTAAGTTTGCCTATTTCTGTGGGTCTCATATTTTAGCTGAACTGTTCCAACATATAAATTCTCAAGTAAACAAAATCTTCATACAAACGTACAAAATCTGGTACCCCAATGTGCCTTGAGCCCGTAAACAACTTTGGTTTAGAGATATTGGCAAATTGTAACGATATAGTAACTGAAATTGTAACCATTTTACAATACCACAATACCAATGCTCAGATCTAGTGCGGCTAAGACTTCAAGAAAATATTCACAATTATTCCTTCTCACGTAGTGAGGTGATCTACTTGTTTATCACTTACCCCATCCGGAGCACAAAATACAAAATCAAGACAATCAAAAAGCAACATTGAAATATCTGAGGAAGGAAAAAAAGCTGTGCCTACATAATAATTCACAACTAAAGCTGAAGCAGCAGAAAAAATAAAGATGGCTAGAGGCTTACAGTAAATAGGTATTTTGTAAATGCTGTCAACTAAATACATTGCAGCCATGGCATACTCTATTCTCTCACTTATGCAAGTAGAAAAAGCAAAAAAAAGCAAGTGACACAATTCAAGCCTACATTCTATAACCGTTGTAATTCTCTTGACTTTATATAATTGCAAAGAGGGTCAAAAGCAATTAATACATTTCATTTAAAGCAATAGTTAGTTGGTTACTATGTCATAGAAAGAGGTCAAAGCCAAAAGAAGAAGCATGCATCCCTATTGAAGAGAAGAATTCCCAGTAAAGTAACTTCTTCATTTTAGAAGAAATAAATGTAATTGAATAATAAGGCAACATCAATCAAAAAAGAGAAGACAAAGGAACCTGAGAACCGAATGACTACAACATAGAATCTATGCTATGTTTGAGGATTTAGAAGCTAAAGCAACAGAAAATGAAGAAGGTAATTAGGTGGAAGGAATTATGTCTACACCACTTTTCAAGGCAGGCCAAAGGAAACACCCAAGTAACGTCTGTATTTATGGCCTCCTTTGTCACATTTTTTAATTGTTGTCAACAGAAATGCGCTCCCCTTTTCCCATTAAGGTTCTAAAAGGAGGCCTTGTATCTAACTCTACAAATAAAAAGTATCATTATTATTTTTAGTGGATATTGGTTCTATACGATGGACTACAGGATCGCAACTTTATTCAGATCTTTGGCCTGTTCATCTCGAAATTTACCTTCAAGACTAGAAAAATTGTGGTCTAGTTTTCAGGTAAATTCACAACATGGTCATGATAGCAACAAATAGCCATGGTTATCCGAGTCCATTTCAAGAATAAAAATATATAGTTTTGCAGCCTCTTGTTGAATAAACGGAAACCACTTATGGATATGCCATCATGGGAGTGCAGTATATAAAATTAGAAAGTTATGATGAATGAACTACAATGAATTAAAGGAAAACCACAAGTTTTAAACTGCTTGGTAAGCTACTTATTAGATTGTTTTTTTAGATTTTTTTTCTTAAACCTGTCAAGCATCAAAAGAACAAACATGGGGAACACAAAGGTAATAAACTGCTTGAACATGTTAGCAGTCAGTGTTGAATTGAAATTCATCACAATGTATTTAGAAATGAACATTCAGTTAGAAAGTAGTTTAGAGAAGAAGCTAATCTTAATGAATAAATGGCTATATATAGGTGGAATGTGTTGCCTTGAAGCTAAGTTGAAGAATATGCCCTTTCCATAAAAGAATTCATCCCTATACTTGCATATGATTTGGACAAATGCCTTCCATCAACAGTCAGAAACCGTAAGTTTAGCAACTAAAGCATATGAGCAGTACATTACAAGAAATTCAAAACTGCCTGGACTAGTTCATATTGATCGGTATTTACCAGATCGGGCATGAACTAAGACAAGGACTGCCCCTTTTTGAGTGGTCCTGTCCGGACATGTACCGAGACACAAACCGCTACCTTGAGAGGCCCAATTCAGTTTTTTTTTTAATTTTTTTTTAACCCTGTGTTTGGGCCAGAAATCCATTCTCATGTGTCATAACTCCTCAGGAGCCACTCGCCGCACCACCCCTCACCTGCCGCTTGGCGCTTGCCTATCGCTCATCATGGGCCGTTACCTGGTACGTCTTCTTCTTCTTCTCCTCCTCGTCCTCCATCACCCTCCTCAAAACTGGCAATGGCATAAGCTTCAAGCAATTTGGCAATAGAACCATCTTTTCTGTATTTCTGATAGACAGATTCCAGTTACAACAGAAGGAATTAGGACAGGATGGACAACTGGAAATGATTGGGAAGGAAAAATTTATGAACAGGTGAATGATTTTCCATCCCCCTAGAGTCCACTCCTTCCCCATATTATGAGCAGGTGACTAATGACTACATTGTCCTGCTGTGAATATTCCAGTGGAAGTATTCAATATTTGGCCTGCTGTGAAAACAAAAAACAGAAGCCACTAGGAAGGCATTCCAAATGTTTAGCATCGTGTAGATTTACGGTAAAATATTGCACAGATAGGGTATAAGGCATTAACTTTCCCATATTTTTGTACGAATGGCAGCATCCTATCACGATTACGCAAGACAATATAAAATATTGTTGTTATAAACACCAACATTGTAAGAACATTTTCTGTGCATGTGATGGATGCGCACATAGATGTAGTAACAGAATATGAGAGACAAAATAAGTGAAGTCTGCATTGAAAGGAAAGAAAACAGTGATATCATTAAAAAAAACTAAAAGAACACTTCATATGCTACCAGGACCTTTTGAGGGCAATAGCATCAAGTGCTCCATCCTGGTCCAGCACGTTTTTAGTTAACAAGATAAACTCAACAAGAATATAGGACAAATGCTTAGAGGATTTATGATCATCGCAAAAGATCAAGTCTAAAATTAAAGAACATTTGTATATTTTATAATTAAGTCCACATACTGTAGGATTCATTTTTCAAGCTCCATATGTATTTCTTCCAATGGACATCCTGATCGTAAATGCATCATGCAACCCAGCCATGATACATGGCACATGCAAATTACTTCTAGTAACTATAAAGACCAGAAACACAAACCGGACATAAGACTCTTCTCAAAGTGCAAGGCGCATTGCTTTCATCAGTTCATTCAGGCTAATCCAATGCAAAGAAAACCAAGAGAGGAGGTGTGTCATTTATAGTGCAGTCATTGAGAAGCCAAGATTGGAATGGGCGAAGCTATTTCAGTAAGCTTTGAGTAGGTTCTCAGGGCTCCCAAGTTGTCAAGTTCAGTGAAGCTAGGCAGGAGGGAGCAAACTTCTAGCAGCTTGGTTCATAATGCACAAAGCACTGGTGCTAAACCTAATGGAGAATCGTTTGCCCTAAACCATAAACAAGAAGGCAAGCAAGCTTCTAAGCAACATTAAAAAAAGTTCAATAGCCACAAAAATTTTCTTTCGAAATTTTAAGCTGTTTATTGTGATAGGTTAAAAGGCAAGACATCAAAAACAGGCACGAAACACAAACCCTACGCGTAGAATACATTAAAGCACGAACAACATCAAAGAAAGATAGAACGATCCCCACCTGCCCCTTCTCGGCAACGATGAGCAAGTCATCTCCCCCGTCCCCACCCACGCTGCCCTTACCATCAACTACCGACACCAGCTTATCCGGGTCGGAATCCAACACCAAGCAGTCGTCATCGTCGTCAGAGGCTCCGCCCTTCTCCGGCCCAAACGAGCCCGAATTCTGCTTCCGCCTCTTCACGGCAGGGGCCGAGAACTCTTCTACGACCACGACATCATCAGATTCCTCCTGTCGCCGCCCGTTCGCGCGAGGTAAGGAGAGGCCATCAAACTCATCCTCATCGGAACTAATATCGACAATATCGGGAGCCATGAATTCCGACGATACGACAACTCGAATCCGCGAGGAGGAGGGTTTGCTGGAGTCGCTTGAAACTACGACCGAGGGTATGATGCACCTCAGTGCCAAAAGGCCATTCTTGCGAGATCAAATTCCGTCTATCGAAACCTGGGTTGATTATTATGGGACAATTACACAGGGAAAAGTTTTTATAGGTATAAAAAATAAAACTATTTATCATAATATTATCGATTTTATCAATATAAAATAAAAAAAATAATTTCAATATTTTCATTGGTGATGACATGCGACATCGATGGTGATGGACAATAGGGTTACAAGTGACTGTTATAGATAAGGAGAGAAGCGACAAGATGTGAGCATCGCTCTACATCTGCATTGACGATGCAATTGTCAAGCGATCCTTTTGCTGCTCTATATTTGCATCGATGTCGATGCAAATGTAGAACGATGTTACTTATATTGGTGACTCTTTCGTCGCTCGACAACTATATCAACGTCAACGCATATGCAAAGTAGTGAAAGGATCGCTTTGGTGGCTATTGTGGATGAGAAGAGCGACAACGAGAGGTGAGGGTCGCTCTACATCTGTGTCAACGCCGATGCAGTTGTCAAGTGGCCTTCACCTCTTACCATCACTCTCCTCATTCATAACAGCCACTCAAGCAACCATTATGCCACTTTGCATCTCCTCAGCGTCGACGTAGTTGCCGAGCAACGAAAGGGTCGCTGATACAGATGTAGAGTGGCACCGCTCTGCATCTGCATCAGTACTAATACAGATGTCGAGGGCCACTAGGCAAATGTGTCGATGTCGATACGAATGCAAAGCGTCCCTCACTACAACAGCCCCATCGTTTGCCACCATCGACACCGCCCACCATCATCAATGGAAACATTAAAATTATTTTTTTATTATTTATTTTCATATTTTTATCGATAAAACCGATAGTGTTATGATATATGAAGCTAGATGTTTTACTTTCATAAGTATAAGGATTTCAATATAAATTTTTAAATATATAAATTGTTTTTCATATGTATAAAGATTTTAATATAAATTTTTAAATGTATAAATTTTTAAATCTAAAGATCGAGATGTCTTGAAGGTGGGGTAATATATAATTAACCCGAATATTCTACTGTAGAACGAGATATTCAATTAGGAAAAGATTTTTTAAAATAATTTTAATTATTTTATAAATATTTACATTGTTTTGGATTTTGACAAAAGGGTTAATTGTGAGGAAATACTTGAATTTATGGTATATAAAACAAAACAATTTTTGTTTATTTTTTTATTTTAAAATTTTTGAACTTGATGTTACATGCAATGATGTATAAAGGAATTAATGTTTCAAGTTTGATTCAACTTAAAAAGGTTTATAAATCCTGTGTTCCTAATTTTCTCAGGCTGCACTTCATTTGATTATCTGAATTCTTCTTTCTATATCGATCTACTCTCCCCACAGTATATTAAAATGCGCTTAAAAGTTACAACATTCTGAGCGCCGACCTCCGACACCTTTTAACTTTTCTTCGCAATGAGACAAACGTTATTAATAGCAGTAGATATATTACCCTTCGTTGAATCCCACAAAATCTAGGCAGCTAACAGATATAATAAAGACTTGGAGCAAATCCACTTATGATCCAAACTTGTATGGGGCTCCATACATCCAGATCATGCATAAACACCAAAATATTTTCTGATGCAATACATTTTTGACAGAATATTCTCTGATTTAGTATCTCAACGAAGGAAGCTTTGTAATTAGCTGGTATGATCACAATGTTCAACAAACTGAAGCACAGACTATTCAGAATACACACTCCATTAAGGATCACAGTCCCACTAATCCCGCTCTGACAAACCTAACATAAAAGAGCAATATCTAGCAATATGTTCCAGGAGATACGATCAGTGCCTCCCCTAAGTGCAGTCCTACTATAACCTTACCTACCCTTAAGTGCTTCCGTAAGGATCTCCAAGATTGGAGGACCCACAAGCAGGCTGAATTCAAAACTGAATGTAGCTTGCAAAGAGTCGGCATGAGAGTCGGATCAACTCTTCGGGATTTTGCGCAGCCTTCCTGCCATCAAATATTTGTCATGGCATTAGCATATCACTTGAAAGAAACAAAATGAAACTCAGGAACCTGAGATGATGACAGCCAAGAAAAGGAAACAGGACTAACCTGGCTTATCCAAGAAGCATTGGTTGTCTACAAAGATCAGCTATAGTAACTTCCATAATACTGCTGAGGAGCAGGTGCTGGTTGTGAAGGGAATGCTGGTGCTACTGGTGCTGCTGTGGGCTGGGCATAACTTGGTTGCGGATATGCCTTCAACAACAATCAACAATCATATTAAGACATGTACTCAATGGAAAAAAACAAGCAAGCAGTGTCATGCGTGAAATTAATCTCTATATAGTTTGGATCCTAATTAAAGTCAAAGATTCTGTTGTTTCTATTTAGCAGAAAAAACGTCTGAGCTTCACAGACAGCTTAAAAGACCTGAATGGTTATTGATAAGAAGGAATAAAGAATCTTTTATTAATAAACAAGCACAAAAATAGCAACAATAATCTAGCACAAAGATCCAAGAACCTAGAAAATCAGGTTGAGGATAAACCAACGAACAGTCAGCTAATACTGAAGAAATCAACTATTATAAATTAATCCAACATGATCACAACACGAGGCACTTGTATATCAAATCAGGTTAAGGATACACCCACCAACAGTTGCAGTTAAATACATAAGCTAATCCTTGAGAAATCCGCTACGATAAATTAATCCAGCATGATCCCATTAACAAATCTGGTTGGGCTGATATGTACAATCATGGCCTTCAGGGTGTTTGGCACTTCGACCTCTATATCACAACACAAGGCTCTTCTACACGCACCCTTGCTAAGTGCTTCAAATTTTGGTCCCCCTGAATGCCTGTGAGTTATGACAATGCCAGAGAATACTTCTATATCTGCCATGAAGAGGCAACCATAAAGTGGAGGCCACTTGGCACCAATGTGTGTGTGTGTGTGTGTGTGTGTGTGAGAGAGAGAGAGAGAGAGAGAGAGAGAGAAGTAAAACAGGATGAGAAAGGAGGTTCTTCAAAGTAAAATTTAGTTTTCTTCCAGGTTTCACTTTTCTTTTTTCAATATCCTTAATTCCATATTTGAATTTTTATATTTGACAGATCAGACCAATCTTTCGAAGCTCGATGACAAATACCAATGCCGATCCCAAATAAAACAAACTCATCAGACCAATTAAGCCCCACAAAAAGCCTCACACCAAGTATAATATATAGAAGCACAGCAACAATTCATATAATTATCAAACGATCAAAAAAATACTTCATATACATACAAAACGTAGAAAAAGTCGGAAGTCCAAAAAATACAAGCGTATCGTCGACATAGCTTAACATAAATATGCGTGCAAAATGTAAAGCAATTTAACATAAATAAGCACAGTTGTATAAAGAAGTCCTGATATGCTTCGTAACACCTAACGTGTTAGACAGGACATGCCAAGTTTTGATGACTACACAGACCTGAAATAGACATGACACAAACACCACAAGCATTTTGAAGTGTCATAAAAGTCGTGATATGATTCGTAACACCTAACATGTTAGAAAGGACATGCCAAGTTTTGATGACTACACAGACCTGAAATAGACATGACACAAACACAAGTGTCATATAGAGGCACTGCCTAATGGTTCATGCAAGTAAATGCCTATAAGCATAAAAGGTTGCACACCCTTAAAAATATTTCCACATTAAATGAAGAAGCACCAATAACATGCCACTAGAGTTTAAACTTCTTGCTTGAGAAGATGAAAGGATTGATGGGATACATATCATCCGAAAAATGTAGGCATTCTGTAGAATTGTAAAATGTCTAGTCCAGTTACAGAAATGAGATTCTGCTTGATCACAAGGTGAACGATTACAAAGGTATGCGGAGGTTTTTTTTCCCATGGAAAAATAATATTTGATGCTCAGGGTGTTGTAAAAATATCACCCTGGAGAGCTGCAAAGGATCAGATGCAGCTCATATTTTGTGGAAAATTAACCAAAATTCCAGATAAAATGAGGGATGGGAAGCCTTTTATTTCACTGCGAAAAAGAGTGGAAGCTAAATTTTTCCAAGAATCCAAGATATACCTCCTCCAAATTTCAAAATTTACGAATAAATAAACAAATGTACAAGTTCATCCAAGAATATTGGTTCCATTTCCACCAATCATAGGCACATAAAGATTAGATATAAATGTTTAAGAAATAAAAAATATCTGACAGCCATTCTCGATAAAACTGGAAG
Organism: Musa acuminata AAA Group; assembly: GCF_036884655.1. Lineage (NCBI taxonomy): Eukaryota > Viridiplantae > Streptophyta > Magnoliopsida > Zingiberales > Musaceae > Musa > Musa acuminata. The sequence continues at coordinate 9,495,520 of NC_088356.1, read as the reverse complement.
AACCAAGTACCTCTACCTGGTACGTAGGAGGATAAGCACCATAAGCAGTGCCCTGAGGAGCTGATGTGGCAACTTGTGGCTGACCATAATTACTATAACCTCCATATGCAGCATATCCAGCCTGAAAATTTTGAGTATTGTGAAACCACATAAACATATAGGAGCAACGAACACTAAATAACACAACATAACCAATAAATCAAAGCACATCAAAGCTTCTGTAAGAAGGAACTTCGGAAGTTAACAATTAGAAATATCCTGGGATAACAAGATTGAAGATTAACAGCTCATGATCCATGTATACAAACATGATCGAGAAGAACAAACAAAAAATTGGTGAATTATCATTTTCAGTAAATTTACTTGAGGCTTTCGGGTGCCATTATCAAATTCAGGAGGCATGTTATGGTCACAAATTGTAAAAATACCAAAAAGCACTTATGCAGCCTCGACTTCCAGAAAGCACAAGAGTCAGAAATTCAAAGGCTGGAAAGACTAGAGAGATGCCATAGCTGCACGACCCATAATACTTAAAAGTGCAGGCACTAAGAACAGTGCACCTGACTTAAGAAACCAGATAAAGCTGATGTAACATACCTGAGATGCATATCCAGGATTCCATTGAACCTGTGGTTGGGTTGTCGTCGGCCATACTGGAGCCTTTTGTCCATAACCAGCTGGCCACTGGCTCTGAGCATTTGGATAGGCTCCCATCACTGACTGACCTGGTTCTGAGAAGTTCTTAGCCATTTTAGCTTTGTCTGAAGAAAGAAAATCTTCAGCATAACGCTTTTTTGATACAAGCATGCTCTTCTGACGTTGAAAAAGCAGAGCATGCCGGTTGTCGGCCTTTTTTATCGACTGTGCATCTCCAAAGTGATCCAAAAACTGATAAAGAAAAGTTCATATAAGGAATGTTCTAAAACAAACTAAAACACTTGTATATTTGACTATATGTACAAAAGTCAATTTATATGCAACAGATTGACAAGGACGGAAACATGAAATGAAGAAAAGAAAATGTGATCTTGTCATCAAGATGCAGAACTCTCTGCATATGAGCTGTCTGTAATAATAAGAACTATGATGGGATATCCATCATCTTGCAAGAGCTATATCACACGAGTCCACCAAGTTGCGCCCAAAAATAGTGGCCTAATTATAAGTATATTTAACAACAGCAATATGTCTAACCATAAAGCTGACCATATACTACAGATGGCATGTTTAACCCTGTTTTTCTCAGAATGGTTTGTGTTCGGCAAAATGTCAATTTTCCTATTCCCATTTAGCAACTCCAGAATCATAAACGCACATATACAATTACACCAAAACACAATAGCCTCCAGATGAAAGACAAAAGAAACTGGACTATCAAAATATATGAATGTGCAGGTAAAGAATCGTCGGTCAATGGAGTTTAAATTCCATGTGTGAATTGTAACAAGATAAACACATACAACTTCCTGAGTAGCCATCCACACAAGCAATTAACAATATCACAAATGCATTAGAAGCACCAAAACTAGGAAATATACAAATAGTCGGTCTATTTTGATTCATCCAAAAAGCAGTAAATAAAAACCCTTAGATAATCAGAAGTTCAAAACACAACTTTCTATTTGTAATCAACCATACCCATGTGCTAGCTCTCTTTACTACTCAGGCTTCAGCAAAAATAAGTTAACATCAGCTGTACACAATTGAACATGATAAATCATGCTAATAAAATATGTACGGACTAAGGTAAATGAACATGAATTGATTGCCCATGCCTCATCACTCCTGAATATTATAGGACAGCCATATGAAATTTGGGGCTGGATCATTCTTGTTTAAGAATCTGACATCTTCTCTTAATGTAAATTATTTTCTCATCCAAAGCCTCCAAAAATAAATTAAACACCAAAATTATTAAAATAGTGTAGGCTTTTAATAATACAGATCATGTAAAATGGTAGTATAAGAAAATTTTGGATTGATGCCCATTTTTTGATGAGGATGTTACCATACCCATAATGGTTCGCTGCAAGTAGTAAATCCATCAAAGCATGAAAATATGAATAGATGTAACATGTAAGTACCCAAAAAACAACCTAAATGCACCATAAATTTCATGCCACATAGGAACATTTGCATGTGTTTCAAAAAGATGGTACAAATTAAAAACTAAATCGAACCACACTAGTTAGTATTTCTATTTTACCATGTTACTACTACATTGCTATAATATAAGAAACTAGCAACCACTTGATCGTGCTTTTAAAGTACTAAATTCACAACAAATACAACCATATTTAAAAGTATTAGCATTTTTCTTATAGAATTAGTATAAAGTTTTAAAAATCGACATTCTCCAAATATGCACAACATAAATTTCTAACCATGATGTGCCATGTGACAGAAAAATCTTGGCCCAAAAAAATCAGTCAGGAAAGTGAATAAAAGAATATCCCAGCAAATTACTTTCATGCTACTCAAACTGTTTACTGTCCCTTGATTCCGTAAAACCAAGTAACATAATATAATGAGAGAGGTATGTAAAAACTAGTGGTTGAGCAGTGTATGGACCACAAGTGGAAATTTAATCCCTCAAAGTAGCCTATTCATAGACAATCAAGAAGTCAAACTTGTAATTTTGTTAAGATCTCCAAATATTCCTCAAATCAAAGGCATTTCAAATCATCGAGCCAATATGTATTCAGCTGAAACAAACGTATGTCACTACATCAAAACCAAGCACCAGAAAGTATTGGCCACGAATATTCTCAAGAACCACATAATCTAACACTAGTAAAAAGATGAAATTATTGATTATGTAAAATGCATATTTAGGCCTCATAAAGGTAGTGTTCATATAGCAAAAAGCAATCAATTCCTGACATTCTACTAACTCAAGTTACTAAGGTTATACAAAATGATATTTGGGCCAAAAATATTCCATCAGGAGAATAATTAGGTAAATCTTTCAGAGTTACATGGATCATTTACAGCCTTGCTCATAATACATAGATCCAAAAAATGCAAGCCGCGTTGTTTAATTCCAAATAAAATCCAGGACCGAACTGTTGTGTTCTGTTGAATCCCAAATACAGCAAGACTTCGTTGGCCAACATTTGGAACTTGTACCAACTCAAAATATGGGCCACCTCAACCGAGTAAAGCACCACCATCTAATTATTAAAACAAATAAGTGGAAATGTGTGAGCATCATCTAGATACCTGATATTCTATTTTGTACATACTTTTTAGTTTCAGCCACCATGTACAATTGTACATGTGTGTGATATTGATCAATCCAATCCAAGTCTGGCAACAAAAAATTAGAATATGGTCTACTAAAGATTGACAATAAGAAGATTCAGAATTACCCATTACCTAATATGACAAAGGAATGTATAGCATTCTTCCAAGATATAGAACTAAATCATGTGCAATATGAGCAGGAAACCACCACCAAGTAAAACAAAGTAATAAATAGCCACTAGGAATTAGCATTATCAGATGCAGATCAATCACATAAACAAATAAACTCGTACGAACATGTCAACCGAAATGTTCCATAACAATAAAACTCAGTCTAGCGCAGGTAAACTACTCCTTGGTCAAATGCAAAATCTAATTGTGTTGATATAAAACTATTACCTCCAAGAGTATGCAAGAAATCTCTTCTCTATCAATGGTGCTAGCAAAGTTAGGATTCTCAGGGTTCGGGGTAATAAATTTCTCAACCAGTGAATCCAAATAATCAACACGTTTGGGTAATGGCTGTATCGACTCTAGGTGGATAACAGCCTGCACAGACACCAGGAACAACATTACCACACAACTCTGAGAAACAAGTTTACAATATGCAACCAAATCAAAATCTAACAAATAAACCTCAAGAACTGGTCTTGATAGTTGCATATTCTCAAGATGTCCAGATAACACCTCCCTTGCTTTGTCTGCATCACCAACAACCTAAATAGAAGACACATAAACTTGACAATTAGTATTTTATAGATGTTTAGTTAATGAAAAGGACAATTTTTAAATGGTTCTTGCCAAAAACAACTTTACACTACAGAGTACAGATAGCTTTCATTATTTAAATTCCAAATGCTACCTATGATGGATGAACAATGATCAATTGCACATCAGTTGATTATCATATAAAAAGTGCACAATCATCCATTAAGAATGAACTGTATAATGCCCACTTTTTCAAAGCACTAAAATACAAAGTTTAGCCAAAAAAAATGATAAACTCATGCTGCACGATATTGAAGCCCAAAAGCTTTACTCATGATTCTTTCGTCATAGGTTATGCCCTTAAATATATTATAGAGAATCCAATACTTGCTTCTCCCTATAAACTCAAGTTTTTTTGAGAAACTTGTAATCTGAGAATGAACAGCTTACCAAATAGAGAAAACGTGAGTATTGAACAAGCAACAACGGCAACAGTTGGGACTGCTCCTTTCCCTGTTCAGTGCTGATAGCTGTCTCATAAACAGAAAAGGCAGCTTCTTTTTCACCCTGTATACCATCAGAAATTCAGTTAAAATTGGGACAAGGTTCGAAAAGTAGAAACTTCAATCTGGATCAATAAATACCAGCCGGTATTCCATGTTTGCATGTCTCACAAAGGCTTCCAACAGACCAGGAGAGACTTCAGAGTAAAGAATCTGATACTGTGTACGAGCCCCCACGATATCTCCACTTAATTCCTTGAACCTGGCAGCAAATAGATGAATCTCGGGTTGTTTCTGTCAAAAGAAATTAATGTAGTCAATTAAATTGAGATACAGAACAAATTTACAAACATAACAACACAACATCTTCACCTTAAAGAGAAAATTAACATATTAGTTCATCCTACAGTGAACAGTTTAAGATGTTAGAAACTTAGAACTTCTGACCAAAAAAGGCTTTTATTTCCAGCAAACATATTCACATAAAGAAAGTTGCACAAGAAGAGCTTTTACCTTTAAAAAAAGAAATTGTATATTAAACATAGAAACATTATAATTATGACTCGAGAAGTGGTTGTTCATATATCTTCTTTGTCAAAAAAAGTATGCCATTTATCAAGTTGAGACTTTCAAATTTAATATCATGTTGATCAGTTCTGAGACATAACAACACTGTATACTATTGCTGCCTTAATTAAGAAGATGCAGATAATGCAAATTTTGTGCAATTCAACATATTCAAAAAAATAGAAATAAAGTGTTTCAATACAAAAAAAACAGACATACAAGACAAATTATACACTTAATTAATTTAACACAACATTCCATGTTTAAAAGATTCCCAATCTTGATATAGAGCAAGGAGCATAAAGATCAAATATGAAGTCTTAAAATGAAGACTTTATGTACAACAGCAAATCCATGACAGATGTTAGCTATTAAGATATTTTTACAAATCATGTCAGCAGAAGTTTGCATGCAGGTATGTTAAAGTCCACAACAGAATGTACTGGCCGTTAAGAAACTGGAGTAAAATGCATTTTGTAAATCAAACAAAAACCAGTTGATGAAAAACATATGATCCACAGAACAAATGCAAATAGATCCATAAAACAGACGCATAGAATGTAGCAAGATTAGTGACAAATATATATATATATAGCAGAAGTTTGCATGCAGGTATGTTAAAGTCCACAACAGAATGTACTGGTCGTTAAGAAACTGGAGTAAAATGCATTTTGTAAATCAAACAAAAACCAGTTGATGAAAAACATATGATCCACAGAACAAATGCAAATATATCCATAAAACAGACGCATAGAATGTAGCAAGATTACTGACAAATACATACATACATATATATATATATATATATATATATATATATTCAAGCAGAGGTCTACCTTTACAAAGACTTGTGTTGCCCGAGCAAGGGCATTATTTGCAAGCTCCATGCTTCCACTTGCTTCCATGCATAGGACATAACGGGTCCAAAACTCCGGATAGTTGGCACAAGCAATCAGACATCTTTCATACAACTTAACAACCTGAAATAGCATATATGTAAGATATGAACAAGAAAGGAGAACCTTATTTCAACATTCAAGAAAGAAAGCATGATCACAACAAAGAGAAGAAGTACTCCATTAGCTGATCAGGGAGGCCCCTCTTGAAAGAGGGACCAACCTTGCCTGACAGATAGATGGTTAGGGGGTAAGCAAATAGCAAAGACCTGCATATATGAGATTCAAATTTCAAAAACAGATATTTATGCAACACTAGATGAACCCAGAATGTCAACTGACAAATAAGAGTTCAAAGTACTTAGCCTCATAGAAACCAAACAACATGCCACGCTTTATCCTCAGTTCAATACCCCATTTTTAAAAGGTAGCTTCATCGAACATAGTAGCCAATAAAGCATACAATGCAGCCAATATGACTGAACTGTAAGTTCATAGTCATTCCAAAAAGAACTGGAAGAATAAAAAACTTTGAAGCAATAGATCAGATAAAAGAAACAAAATTAACTATGTACCTTGTTGAAATCATCCCCTCTCTCAATAAAGTCAAGATAGTTGTGCCAGTTTTCAAGCTCTACATCATCAAGAGGCCTGACATGGAAGTATGGCCTTCTAATAGCTGTTTCAAAACCAATGATCTTAGAATCGAACTCTTTAGCTTTCTTATACATCTCTTCCCTAATTGCAATATACTTCTCCAACTCCTCTGCTTCTGTTAAACCTGCACTTACGGGTTTAGAAGATTGTTCTACCCCATCATCACGAACTTCATCCTCAAGAGCATGTCCACCAGTCTCCAAAGTGGAAGCCACCACAGCAGCTTCCTCTGCAGTTCGTATCTCTGATAAAGGCCGACTGGCTGCCAACTCCTTAAAGCTGAATGTAAAGTTTCAACAATTCACAAATTTAGAAGGCCACATCAGAGCAATATCATAATAATAAATTAATAGCATGGATGGCATCACTAGGTCCTTCAAAACCTGATTCCCTAAAGATCTATCAACATAACATACCACTGTACAGTCAATGTCATGATACACAAACGCCATGTGTTACAAGTGTTAAATAAACATACAATATAAAATTAAGAGATGATACTCATTTGACCGATATGAGATTGATCATGATGATGAAGCATATGATCTTGTAGTGTCAACTTTTCCAGTCTATATTGACAGTATAGAGATAAGCACTACAAGTCTACAACAATGCAAGCAAGTTCACGTTGGACAAAACTCTTACAGTACAGCACTATAGGGTCATAGGCATCCTAACCAAAAAAACCAAACAAAAAGTCACCAAAAATTACCAGTTAAAATAGCGATCTAATTGCTGAATGGGATTTTCCAGAATCCTTGTATATATCATGGCTAGATTACTCCAGGCCTGATGTGATTCTTCATATCTGATGTATTCATCCCACAGCTGGTATGACTGATAATCTGTCCCAACATATGCCAATCCTCGCTCAAACAGCCTAAAAGACAAGCAGAGAGGTTAGTGCTTGAATCAGTATCCAAAACTAGTGGTTCTGAACCATATAGTTGAAAAGGAAAAGAACTCTCTTTTTGGAAGGGGTAATGCAGAGATGAGACTCTGGAAATTGGCACAAATGCATTGCATTTACCTTCCAGAAACAACCGTATACCATCCTGGGCATGGAGGAAAGTGTAGCGGTCATCTTAGCCCATAACTGAGTGTCATCTTCAGAGCAGCAATTTTGACTAATGTTGCACCCATGATAGCCTCAAAAATGAAGGTTTACGTAGCAGTAATTCATGAACTACCCTATCTACTATATGAACCTTTTAAAAAAAAAGAAGGGTAGGAACAGAATGAAAATTAAGAAGCAAGAATATAGTTTAAAAAATATATATCTCAAGTGGTCAAACTCAAACAAAGAGCTAGCACAATAGAAAGCATTTCTATGGTGCATCCTTCAGCAAACCTTCCCTCCAAGGCAAGATTGTTCATGCATGCAGAATAAGGTTAGAGGATACAGCTACACTCACTAAAAACCAAAAACAACAAAAGATTATTACTGAATATTTCTATAGCAAACAAATCTTATGACAGTTACCTTCGTATAATATCCGGATCTTCATATGTTGAAATTGCAAAAACTGCATAATGCAACCAAATTTCTACTGAGTAGGTCACTGCAAGAACAGCCCGTTCATAAACCTCCACAACCTTGTCAACACTGTCCAAACGTCCCTCATGATCTGCATATTTCTTCCAGTAGCCATAACATAGAGGAAATTCAGCCAAGAATGCATCATATACTTTCCGAATTTTGACAATGTTGTTCTGCAAATAACATGTAAGAATAGCCATATCAGTTAAAATGAAAACTGTAAGGCATATATCTCATCCAATATGATTACATTGAATTGACATAGAACAAGTGCAGTATGTTCTCTATGGAACTAGGTCTCCATAAATAAGTTAATAGTGGGTGACTCATTTACTGAAATTCTGATCGCAGACCTGTCTATGAGATTATAATGTGTTGTAAAAATGGAAGTCAGTAAAGCATGTTGTCCTAAAACTCAAGTAATATTGTATTAATAAGAGAAGGATTGAGAAGATCTAAAATTAGAGTCATCAAGAGAAATTTAGAGAATGACTTTAGATTAAGTAGGACCAAAATTGAATACAGTATATGTTACATTAGAACACAAAAGAGAGGAATTAACTGAACTACCTTAAATAGAGATCAAAGAGAGGTTGGTATAAAAATAATAAGAATGATTTTGGTGGCCCTTGAATCTGCCATGCATTAACCTCATTATCCTAAAAAACATGTCAAAGGCACTTAAAGCCCAATGGAGGGAATAATCCATAAAGGGATCCCAATTAGTTCCAATAAATGGCTTATTTTTGACACTACCTCTATGGATTTTAATTTTTTTCTTTTCCTCTAGACAACAAGAAATAAATTTCGAACATAATTGTACATTACCTTTCAACCCACATCTGAAAAAAGAGACTAGTAATTATCGTGCACTGCAAATGCAAGGAAAATACACATGCAAATTTGAAAGGCAAGCAAATAGGTCTTTGGTCTTCCGTATCAGCATGTCCAAAGTCCAAAAGCAATCACCATAATATGAAAAATTTTAAAATCAATTAACTTTCACAAAAAGGACCAGGTAAAGAATAGGAAAAAAAAGAATAATAGTGCAATCAATTTCCATCCAACAAAATGACTCTTAGTACAATCTCTTACTTTTCTGGGGCTACAAGAGCAAATAAGAGGTTAACTTACAAAACCAATCAAAGCTATTACCAGAAGCAATAAAATGACAACTTGAAAGATAGCACAGTCAACGATAAGTTATATAACATATTATTCCTAATATATCAAAACCTTAGAGCTCAAGAGGTGCATAAAGAGAGAAAAGGAAGAAGAAATTAGATAAATCAGACCATTAGGAGAATACATAAATATGAGTACCATGGTCAAGAAAAATCAACTTTCCACTCAAAAACTGATGCAAAACTAAGATAAAGCAATAACCTTTCTTAAAGTCGCTAGACACACCCAACCTTCACCATAAACATAGGCCACAAACACTCTTCAACTAATCCAGATGATATCCAATTCTACATCAAATGCCCTCTCATTTAAGTGCAATATTAGCTGTGAACTGTACAAACAAAATTCAAATTTCCAATAAAACTAATATTAATTTGTGAAAAAATCCATGAGGCAACACAACCTCAAAATAAGCTTAAAATTCAAAAAGATTCAATACTAGAAGAGCTAGTAGTCATTGACACAAATAACAACCACATTTACAGATTCAACATGTGGCTCTATCTTATCAGTCTGAATCTTAGCTTCCCACTCAGTTGCCCTATTTAGGTCCATAAATTAGAGAATCTCAGCATAATTATAATGTTACGTTGGCTATTTATGATTCTCAACAAAGGACTATTAGTTCCTGCTACATGTTTTATCTGTTGCTGTTTGTACCATGGGAACACTGTTTTATTGGTTATCCAATTAAGAATGAGTATATGGCTACATGTTTTATTGCAGTAACTAACAAATTATAGACATCACTTATCTAAAATGAGTCCAAGAAATACTAAATGAACTAGCTCCAGTCAAGTGCATATTTAACAACAGAAGAATTTTCAGATAACAGAAGAACCACATACTTCAGCGACTTTCTCCGTTTCCTCAATAAGTGCTGTCCAAGAATTGAAGTCTAAGCAATTTGCTCTAACCATATTCCACAACCTATCTTCCTCAGCGGAATACACTGCTGTAACAGGAAAAGGTATAATAAGTTAAATTTTACACTAGATGCAACAAGATAGAAAAGTTAATCAAAAAGGACACCAGTGCAACAACAACAAAAATCTACAAAGTACATTCAAGAAAATGAAAATTTAATCATCAAAATGTAGAAAGGCTCAGTACCATCCTCATATGCTTGCTGAACAATGGCTCCACTGGTGTCAGTAGGCACGCTTCCGTTCTCCATAGCTCCAGTAGATTGGTAATTTGCCATTTCACTAATACTTCCATTAGCAGTATCATACCCAACCACCTGTGTCGAGATACCAGCCATATTTTCATGACCAACTGTTGCAGCACTAGCATTGGGTTCATATACCACACCAGTTGTAGCTTCTTGTGAAACTGGATTTAAATCATGAGAGTAGGTATTCCCATCATCAGTACCAGAACCATCTAGTGAAGAATGAGCTGTAGCACCAGATGATACAGAATGAACAAGGTTGCCATCACTCATAACACTGTCGGAATTGGTTGCCATGTTCTCAGCAGGAACATGATCTGAAGAAGTATATTCAGTGACAACGGATGCTTGATAGAGTAAGGGTTGACTGCCTTCCATCCTACACTGCCAGCTAGCCTATGTAGCTATCAAAGACAAGTCAGTGACACATGAATGCAAAGTGCACGACAAATACTCGGTATTAGATGTTGGAGAATGTAAACAGAAAAGGGACAATAAATTGACTTAATCCATCACTACTATAGAAAAATAATGCAGATCAAAGACAGATTCTAGGAAAATTAAGTAATGCATCAAGACTAAAATTAGATATACAATCCATCTTAATGGAAACAAAAAAAATAATGGCATCACACGTTTTAACACAAAAAAAGTCGTTCAAGATGCACCAATAATGACTATACTTTGGCAAAATATCAGATGTCCTGTTTTACTTAGCAAAAAATACAATATCGTAGCTATATTAGAATCAAATTTTACCGGCTTACAATCCTTCAAACGAAAAGCAACAAGCCAAGAAACCAAGACTACATATAAGGTGAGATATAAAGCGAAAACCTAGCAGCATCCATTTGTTACTCGTTTGCGGTGTTTCCACACACAAGGGAATTGGTGCACATGAGCGCAATTAAGAGAAATAAGATGATCGCGAAGAGTTAAAGCCAAATATAGGTAACACCGACAATGATCTTGCAAAGACGATGGATTCTTTATGCCATACATCCAAGTATTATGTAAATCCTGACAATTTTTCCTAACTTCTAAGGATTGCACGATGATAACTTAAAAGAATCACAGATTTAACCCAAAACAAAGAAAAAGTGATAAATGAAGCCAGAGCCTTTCGATATAAATCTTAAACCTACAACATAAATAGGGCGAACCAAGACATTCGCAACAACTGGAACATATCCAGACGACAGAACCCTAACCCTAGCCTAGCGAAGACATTTGTCGAGAGAGGTAGTACCTGCAAAAGAAACTAGGGTTTGAGGAGTTCGATGTCACGGCGAGACACAGAGGCGCAGCAGCAGCGGCGACACGGCAGCTGCAGCGGCGACAACGAGACAACAGCGCAGCCGAGCGCGCGAGCGGGGGCAGAAGCAGTGCAGACCAGTAATCGGTGAGAAGCCAATCGCGATGGATCACAAGGCTTGCCGCATTAGGGCTTCCGTATATATAGACATGTGCACGCGTCACTAACGAACAGATCCGCACGCGCATCGCACGTGCCTAGTGATAAATTGCTGCTTGAACCCAACCTGAACGCACGGTCAAGATTTATCGCGGCGTATGCAGCCCAATGAACAACGGATCGGGTCGGATTGGATTACAACAAACTAGATCCAATTAATTGTACCTGTATTAATACTAAATTGATATATGTGATCGGGTTAACATTGTTGGTCTATATAATAATGTTCATCGTACAATTATCCTAGTTTGGTTCATGACGATCGGAAAGATAAAAGAAAATAAAATGCGTTAATATGTATGTATTCATCCATGGTTGTTGCATAAAACATGTTAATCTGAAGATATATATATATATATTTCAATTCCAAAAGGGGTCTTCGATCGGACCGTTAAAACTTAATTAGGTTATATGGAATCGATTGATCGTTGCTAGGATTCAACTCAATTTAATTGTATGTGGATATCTTTGCTTGGAACAGAATAGGAATGAATCAATACATGCTGAAATGATAAATCGAGGTTATGCACGGAAAAAAAAATAAACTAATAACTAATTTGAAAAACCAACTCGTGAGGTTGAAAGTAGACACCAACTTAGCTATTGGTCACAGTCGAACTGAAAGGAAAAAAATGGATATTAAAATTAAATATTTTATATGACCATTAAGTATGTTTCCATAATGACAGTGTACATAATAGTGGCTTCTCCAGACATGGAATGCTTTAGAAGGATCCAGCCCGATACGAGTCACGTGACACTTGAAATGAGCAGTCTTGTTTGAACTCCCCCCGGTCGAATCTCGCAATAAGGTGAGTTACACACAAATTCCAAACACGTGAGGATTTGGAAAAGCAAACCAAATTAACCATCACCTTCGAACGATGACAAAAACTATGCTAACAGATGTATGCGCAACACGTATACGCGAATGACAATTAAACCTTAGAGTAAGATCGATGCTTTCGAATATTTTAAAGTAGCCAAGATGTAATACACGACTAATTATAGATTGGCTAACGTGGTTAGATTTGTTTAGTATTATTGTTTGAAATTGTTATAATTATTAAAATAAAATATTTAATCTTATTTATTATAATGTCATCAGTTTTATCGATAAAAGATACAACACATATATGAATGACATAAAAAGTACGAGCAAAAAGATAATTTCAATAGTGATAACGGATGATAACGCTGTGGGTGATTATTGTAATGGTGGTTGACTATAACGATATAATGGTCTATATTGTCGATGTTAATCATAACATCGATGACGAGAAAGAAGAGGGAGGCAGAGTGATGAGGTATTTACATCGGTGTCACAGTGCTTTGCCTCCTCTTCTTCCTCTGATGCCACTATGCATCTATATCAATGCTAGAGGAGGAAGAGGAGGTAGGTGAGGCATTTGGGTCGCCGACGATGAGAAGAGAGGAGGAAGAAGAGGCAAGTGAAGCAGAGTGATGCAACATAAATACCTCAATTGCCTCCTTTTCCTCTTCTGATACCACTTTGCTTTACCTCACTTGCCTTTTCTTTCTCCTCCGATACCAACACAAATACAGAGCAATGCTGGAGGAGAAAGAAGAGACAGAGTGATGTGACACCAACGTAAATGTTTTACCTGCCTTATCTTGCTCCTCTAACACCGATGCAGATGCAGAGCAATATTGGAGGAGAAAGAGAAGGTAGAGCAGTGCGATGCGACGTAAATGCATCACCTCCCTCTTATTCATCATCCGACACTAACACAAATGCCTCACCACTCTACCTCTTCCTCGTCAATGTTCATATCAACGTCGACGAAGTTGACCATTGCATCGTTCTCGTCGATCATCACCATAACTGTCACCCATGATGTCATTGTCCATCACCATCATTGAAATTATCTCTTTGCCTATCGTATATGTGTCATTCATGTATATACTATCACATATTATATTTTTTATCAATAAAACTAACAATAAAATAGAGTTAAATATTTCACTTTCATAACTATAAGGATCTTAATTAAGAATAGAGATCGGAATATTAAAGAAACCTAACTATAATGGATAATCTATAATTAATACTCTATCAAATTAATAAATAGTATAATCATACAACCAAAAAAATAGATTTAAACAAGCTAAGATCGAGTCATCTAAAATATGTTATTTGGGTTCAATTAAAGTATTTCAATCCCATTAAACACTTATAAATTCATTAATTGCTCATATTAAAAATTTAGATTCTTTTTTTATAAATAGCAAGTGGTGATGATAAAATTTAATATTTAAATCTTATTATTAAAGTCAAAGCATTCATGCATATTGGCATGGCTTGCGGGTTGACCAATATTTTAGTAATAAGTGACTATCAATCGAGCAATAAGATTGACACTTTTGACTGCGAAGCAAAATGAATATCAATCCTCAATAAATAAATCATATAATTAGATTCATAATTATGCATTCGATTCTTAAAAACATAAATTAATCCCTATGGCTCTCCACCATATTATTAAAGGCCTAAGTCCGTTACCATGAAAAAGATATGCCACTTATCAATCACCCAAATTACTCATCTTAATATACTTTTATAAGACTAGACATCATGTGCATTTATTAAATCCTTTTTGTTCATTTAAGCAACGATTGATGTTTGTCGAACATTTTCTCGATATAATATTTCAAATATTCTAAAAAAAAATCACAATCATTTTCTAAATCGGATAATCAGATATCTCTAAATTTGATTTTTTTTAAATATACGATTTGACTATTATTACATAAATGGAAAAAAAAAAAATCAACATGACAGCAATATCAATGGGCGTGATTCAAAATAAGATCGGTTGCGATTCCAAGATCTGCATCCTGTGAATGATGAATGACCTGAATCCGACCCGAACGATGGGTTTCTGATGATCCACTTGCACAGTTGTCCTTCCTCGATTATTTCGTCCCTTTTCCAAACGATTGTATTGTTCTGGCCGTTCGCAGCTTGGAGGAGCAAACTTTGCAGGACACACTGCCGATGCTCCGTCGAATCATCGCTCAGGTAGTTTCTGACTTCACATAAATCATTATTTGGGTCCAATCCGATGAGATATCTCACCGGGAGGTGTTTCACGGATCAATGGTAAAGATCCTTCGGCCTCGAGCGCTCCAGGAAAATCGCGTTCAGGTCGCTCCGCTCGTGACTAGCGAAGCAAACTGAAGGGCCGACGAAGATATTAGAATGAAACCAGAAAGGGTGGCCGGAGAAGATCCCGGAGACGAATCCGAATCTTTCACCGCTCTTTCCTGGGTACTTCTATCGAATTTGAACCCGGGTTTCACCCTTTTGACGGTCGACCCGAAGAGAGCGGTCGATTCTTGTTCTCTCTTTCTTCGATCCGGGGTTTGATTTGAGGGGGCTCATTCGGAGGGTAAGGACGTGGATATCGATACCCTTCGCATGCGCGATGAGGGCGAAAATGGCGTCGTTTTATCAGGGTCACGTTAATGCGACTCAGGTAACCTAATCGAATGCCTCGAAAGAATTTACGCAATTTAGTCTTTTATTTTTTTTTGCACCCAATAAGTAATTTGTGAAAATGTTGTGAGTGTTAGCTGTTTGCTGTGTTCTCGATGATACTTTTTGATATCCGGTGATAACGTCAGTTAGGGACGTACTTTGTGTGTCAGTACTATCAGATTCATCAACAGCAATCGGAGTTAGTCGATCAGTTCTACACGAATTTTAGTTCCACGGTGCGATGTGATGGGCGACGGAGTCTGCTGAAGGGATGATGGTAAATTAAATTTATACTTGAATTTCCTCTGTGGCTAGATTGGATTTTTTTTCCTTTATTTGGTATATTTGATGGCTACAATAGCTTATGTGGGCGGTTTTCTGTTCAGTAGCCTTAGGAAAAAGGGAAAAAAACAATGTATATTCCTACTTCATCTTAATTGTTGGTTGCTGATTATTCCCTGAATTATCTCAATGTTAAGGACATATGCAATTCTTGTAATCTTATTTTGTATACATGTGTGCTTGTGTGTTTTTCATTTTTCTCTAAAAGAAAAATGGTGGAACCTTATTGATTTGTTAACAGTTACTCGAGATGTATGTGGCAAATGTTGCAATTGAAAGGTATCATCCCCATAATTTAAGACAAATACTGGTAGTTTTTGTTAGATTAGTGCTCTTGTGGAAAACTAGGAACAAAATACCACAATGCACTAGCCAACTACTAAGTATATGATCAATTTATATCTTAATTTTTCAAGATATTAGCGATCTCTAATATTGTAATGTTTTTTTTGCACGTTGGTTATTGTTTTGCTTGGTTAGCAAAATATAAACATAAATCTTTTGTCAATTTCCTTTGGAAGTAATTTATGAAGTACAATCTTAAAATTCTTGATCTACTTTCGAACGAAAGGCTCTTATAACAGTTTTGCTAACTTGAACAACTGTTGGGCCTTTACAGTGAAGCCCTTTTATTGTCGGAATTCTTTTGATTTAAATAAGGTCATTTAGATCTTGGCTAAGTTCTAAGTAGATATTTGTTATATTTGTTCAATCGATTGTCTTGCCGGACAACTAAGAATTTATGGAGGTAGCTAGGAAATTAATATAGTTTGGCAAGAAGTCTCCTTAACATATATGTATGCTAACTTTAATGACTCTCCCTAATTTTATTCTTTACTAAATATTGTATCATAGGACACTGTGGACGACCATATGACAAATATCATTAGTAATATTTTTTTTCATGAAACAAGAGCTTGTCTTCTCCATTCTCTTGATTGGTTTTCAAATTAGCTAAGCTAATGGCAGATGCAGTGGCTAACCAGCAAGTTTGGTGCATGGCACAATACTCCTGGCAGTTCAATTGTTTGGTTGTGGTTTATCACCATTTAGCTATGTGTTGCCTCCATTGTGGTGGATATAAGGTTCATTGTAACTTTGTTATGAAACTAAAGATATCCATGGTTTGTGCAGCTAGCTTTAGGTTAAGGCAAATATGGATAGGGTCCTAGACTTAGGGTTAGATGTAGCTAAACTCCAGATACTTTTATCAGATTGTTAACTTTTGTTCAAGAGAGCTGGATAAGATTTCATAGACATGCAATTAGAATGTGAAATTACAGTCTTTATATGTGATTCTTTTGCAACGTTTTAAAATGCAGTTATTTCACTTACATATGAAAGTGCAGTCATAAATCTATACAACCTCAATAAACAATGTTATCATCCATGTGGAATATATCATACATATGAATATGTATACAATAAAAAAGTGATTGCATAAAGTAATTTACATTTCCTTATTATTTATGCTTCAATTATTACCATAATCTTGATACTATTAGATATGGTCCACTATGGCATTCATTACTTGAACATTTTCTCATTTTATAGAACTTATCACTTAAATTAATTTTTTAAACAGATATTAATCTCATCTTATAAATGATTGATTTGGTCTTAACATTCATATACCTATTAGTAATTTTGACTTGATTGTATAATATTAATGCTTGATTAATATTATTTTGAATAATTTTGGTTGAATCTGTATGTGCTTTCATATGCTTCCATGTATTGTTTGTGCAGTAAGCAGTACCTTGACCCTGTGTGACACGGCTGCTCTTTAAATTATTGACTCTTTGTGATGATATATATATATATATATATATGTATATGTATGTATGTATGTATACATACATATATATATATACATATATAAATGTATATATATGTATGTATTCATATACATATATATACATAAATATATACATACATATACATATATATATATACATACATATATACATACATACATACATATTGTCCTTATTTCTGTTCTTGTATCTTATTCTCCTACATTCTCCTCCATATGCTCTACTACAGCGAACAGTCTACTTTCCAGTATGGAAATTAGTCCAACAGACTACCATCCAAATCCATCCAGATTACTCGGACCTGTTGTAATTTATTTAAACTAGACAGTGATCCATGGTGAGGACTCCTTGTAAATTGTAGCAAATATCAAAATTCTCCTTTCTGCGAACAAAATGATTGCCATATTTTTTTACCATCTATAGCAGCATCTTTTCTGTCTTTTTTTATGTCTGAATGATTAACCACATCTTTTTATATAATGGCTGATCTTCCAAAGAAAAGTGGATGAGGTGTTGTTTTCGACACATTTTCTTCACCTCAACATGCCATCATTCTTTTTGTCATATTATGCTTGTCAATAAATTGTTTTATGTCAACAGATTAACCTCCTAAAAGATTGTATGGCATTCTTTACTTTTATTGATTGGAGGTCAGATGAATTCATCCTTATTTATGTTTGTGCCTGGGCCTGACACATGTAACTCCTTTTGCTCACTGTACAATGGTTTAATATTACTTATGAATTTTGATTCTGGTTTACTTGTGTAAAATGTTATAAACCTTATCTGTTTTCTGATGTCCTTTTGTGCATTCCATGTTGTTGATGAACTCCTATCCTGGACTACTTTCCTGAGATACATATTGGCATGCATGTTTTTTTCCCATTGTCAATTCTTTGCTGGCAAAGTCTATACTGTTTCATGAAGGTGATTTTGATCTGCTTTACTGGCAGTTGATTCACCAGCCCCGGTTTCTTTCTATATATTCTTTATAATAGTACTCTTTAGTGAAGTAATACAAGCTGTGTAGCATCATTTTGTGGATTTGCTTAATCCCAAATTTCATGGTCAGTTATGATAATTTCTTTTATTTTTCTGGAAACCTATTGCGGCTGGTAAACAATATGCCATTTTTCACCTGATTTGTTTTCTGCAGGAAGGAGCAGAGGAAGAGGTAGTTGAGTGGTGCGGGCATAACGTTTATAACAGCCGACCAAGAGGAAATGGTAACCTCCAGCAGGTTCCACACCAGCAAAGGGGCACCTTGGGCAGTCAAGCTCCAAGAAACCTTGTGGAAGCTTTATCATAGATATTTAGTATGTTGGTGCAGGCATATACCATTATCTTTCTTCTCGGTTCATCAAAAGTTTCAGTGAGGTTCTTGATCTCTCCTTTTATAAAAGACTAATTTTGTGGTACCATTTGATTAGCTAGTATAGAAGCATCTCAATGTTCCAATGTTTTTGCTTTAGCTAACTTTCTTCTCTTTCCTTTTTTTTTGTTTATCAAAAGGTGAGGACTTATGTAGTAAAACCAGTAGATTAAGGGGGACTAAGGAGGTACTCGACTTCATGCTTTATCAACTGTAACATTATTTTGGTGCAAAATATGCATCTTTGGCGGTTTCTGGTTTCTTATACAACTTATTTAGCTTTTTTTTTTGTGATGTATAGGCTGGGTGGTCTTTGAGCACTCCCTGATGCCTTCCATAATCGAGGCATTCTTGGGTGATTGGCTCATTGAATATTCTGCTGTTTGATGCCAGCAGTGTCGGTGGCTTGATTGGTAGCTACAGATATCTAGACATGCATATAGTTCCTATTCAATTTTTTTCGTGTGAAACTTAATAAGAATAAATGGCAGGACTCGCTTTCATTCTTGTATTGCCTTATTAATGATTGTGCTAGGTGTGACAAAACATCTCCCGGAGTTGTCTTGTTCTGCATGTTCAAAGATGTCCTATATAGCTTGGTTGCATGAGTTGTTGGCTATTGACGGGTTCGGAGCGAGTCTGGGATTTTGGGTGCTCGTGTTTTATTTCGTTTTTAACAGCCTAGTGTCTTTTGTTTTTCTCTTTGCAAAGGATAACAACTCGAGCCCAGGACTTAATTATTTTTACTCGCTTAGTTCTTCTAAACCATTTTTCCAAGTCCTGCTATTTTGGAAAATAAATAAGATGTGTGAATTGATCTCAAATAAATGATCGAGTAATGTTGGTACAGCTTTAAGTTAACACGGAGATATATACGGAAGTCAATTGCTTACACTTTAATCGAATGAAGAGTCTTAGTGAATGCTTGATATGAGCTTTTTGTGCAATTATTTGGTAGCTAATCTTTCTCATAGAAACACGAAAAATCCCTACGGTGATTTGTTTTCTTTTTGATCTCCTGCAGTCTACCAAAATTAGCGTCTCCAAACTGATACGCTCCCGGGAGAGGCAGAGGCAGAGGCGGCCGCCGAGGAAGCGGGAGGCGAAAGTTATAGTGGCGACGTCGGGGATGCAGAAGAGGAGGCGGCGGCGACGGATTGGCGGTGCTGTAACAGTCTGGACGTCAATCCGGTGATCGGCACCACCCTGGTTGATGCATAAGGTAAATCTGGTTCTGCCCCTGCTGCCGGGATGCTGTTTGATGAATTGACAATGGATTCCTATCTTGTCACGTGAAATGCAATGTCAGGCGCGTACGCCATACAGCGTGACACTTCCAGAGGACGATCGAACTGTGCGACCTCTTTTATTGCGGTGCTGACTACCTGTGGCGATGCTGGATGGGCGGACGAGGCCGATATAATTACGTTGATATGATGGTATGTGCTCACGCTTGGCTGGTACGTTGGCCACTCTATATATATATACATATTATTCGTCGGTGTCGAAAAGGGTCGAGTCGCTGAGAAGTCGACAGAGCGGAGGGACCGTGGAGCACAGGAAGGCAGTGGGAAGCGTTGGATGGAAGCCACGAGGAGGAGCATGTCTTTACTGAAGGACACAAGAACCAAGGCAGAGATTCATGTTTCTTCCCATCGTTCACACCCCACATTCACAACACTCCATTTTTCCCAGTTCTCCTACGTCTTTTGACTGGTTTCCAAGGGTATGGTAAAACTAAACTATTATATGAAAAGAAGATGACTGGTATGTATAACTGGCAACTGGCAATTCCCTAGTCAAAAGTTCGACACAGTACTAGAAAATGTCCCGAGTATCCTCCGCCAAGCACTTATTTCAAAGCGAAAGTTGTTGAAGAGAAAAGGTAACCCACTACATCTGCCTTCGCTTAAAGGTACGTGAGAAGGAGAAGATTAGAATAAGAGCAAAAAGTAGGCGAAAGATGCACAAGAGGGACATTCCTTGACAGAGATCGAGGGAGAAGGAGAGGGAGAGACAGACGAGAGGGAGAGAGTGTGCGAGAGAAGGGAAACCCTGGTAGATGGGCATTTCTGGAGCCCAACTCCAACACCACCGCCACCGCCACTCCCTTTCTCCTCCCCAGATCTCTAAAACCCCATTTCCACTCCTTACCATAACCCTAACACTTCTGTCTCTTCTCTTCCTCTTCCCCGCCGTCGCGGGTGACCTCTACTCCCTGGTCTACAAGGGCTGCGCCAACCAGACCCTCTCGGGTAGTGGCTCCGCATCCATGCAGCCCCTCGCCGCACTCTCCTCCGCCCTCACCGCCCGGGCCGCCTCCGCCAAGTTCTACAAAACCACCACCTCCTTGGCCGGCGGCGGCCAGCCCCTCTTTGGCCTCTTCCAATGCCGCGGCGACCTCCCCCCCTCGGACTGCTCCGCCTGCGTCGGCCGAGTCCTCCTCATGTGGGCGTCCCTCTGCGGCACCGCCGCCGCCGCCGCCCGAGTCCAGCTCAACGGGTGCTACGCTCTCTACCAGGCCTCCGGCTTCCCCCAGGTCTCCGGCACCCAGATGCTCTACAAGACCTGCGGTTCCGGGCGGGGCGGTGGCGGCTTCGAGGTGAAGCGCGACACGGCCTTCTCCCAGCTCCAGAGCGGCGTCGCCGGCGGCCAGGGGTTCTTCGCCACCAGCTACGCGTCCGTATACGCCATGGCGCAGTGCGAGGGAGACCTCTCCGCCGGCGACTGCAGCGAGTGCGTCGCCCAGGCGGTTCAGAAGTCGGAGGTGGAGTGCGGCGCCGCCGCCTCCGGCCAGGTGTACCTCGACAAGTGCTACATCAGCTACAGCTATTACGCCAATGGCGTACCTCACGGCGACAACAACAGCGGCGGAGGAGGTGAATGCTCTCTTTATTCCCTTGCACTTCTTTTATATGAGATGCGGTTCGAAGTTTCCTTTATTCATTCCCTTTTGATTTGGTCATTATATAATTCCAACATCGTCTTTCCATTCCTTTAATTATGCAAAGTGAGGTTTGTAATGCTTCGATGTCGCATTGCATCTGATTACTTATTTGCTTTCTTTTGATATATCATCTTCTACATATTTGCTTCAATTTCTCGGGAATCAGGGCAAACAGAGAAGACAGTGGCCATAGTGGTGGGAGGGGCAGCAGGGGTTGGGTTCTTGGTGATCTGCTTGCTGTTTGCCAGGAGTGTACTGAAGAAGAGAGATGGTGAGGGTCACCATGAAGAAATAAATAGGTTCTTTTACGTGTCATGTTGCCTTCTTTACATGTGTCTAAGGAGTAACTTCTCTTGGTTTTAACAATCAATTGCAGATTATTGAAGGTTGGTGGTGACTGGTAAGTGGCGCGGCAGTAATAGAGGAGTAATTGAAGGGAGATGGAGTTGGGAGAGGGGATTGTGTCCTTGTATAGGGTTGGGCGTCACAGAGGAGGGAATGGATGTTTGTCCATTGGGAATGGATTCGTGGCTGGAGCACAGAGCGGTCCTTTGGCTGTTTCCTTTTATATGGGTTTCATCCATCATGTCAGAGGGGAGGGAATACTGGATGACGGGTCCAATCTGCTCTCACTGTGGGGAGATGCACCTCTCTTCTTTTTCAATCATCATCATGTATATCTGTCCCTACATAGTACATAGAGGGATGGAAGTGTATACAGAGATTCAAGGGATTATTTTTGACACAAGACATTCTCGAGTAAATTTTGCAGAATCCCTTTCTACCTGTTTCAGGGCTTTAATATAGTGGGCAAACTTTTGGATCATACCAATCAGCATTGAAAGGTCAGTCACAGGATTATACTCTTTTAGAGCTTTGTGTAGCGACAACAGTGGTCATGATAATTTGTTTGAGTAGATTGCTATTACAGCTTGCAGTAAGTTTTCATTGGTTTCTTGTATCAGAACCCTTGATGAGATGTTCTGCTTCCTCCATTATAATTCTATTATTTGTAAATTTTTGTAGTTCTTTCTCTTCCATTTAATTTTGCTTATGGTAGCAAAAGATTTTTAGACCGGTATGAGTTTCCACAGAGACGGAATAGAAGAAGAAATACAATTTGATTATGTTACAAATTCCTCAATATTATTTGTTGAGTGATAAGGAATACATTAATAGTCAATCATCATCCGACACGTAAGCATCATGTGGAAGCTGTCGCGGAAGGAAAGGGATCCAGGTTACTCTGGGCTGTCTCTCCTCTATTGCCCATGTAAATAAAATATCAATGAGGGGATAATGAGGTAATTACGGGTTGTCATCTCTAAGGCGTGGTATATAAGGTAGTCCTCGGCATTATGCTAGAGGGCTATCTTCCCGAAAAAAAAATCGATACTAATTAAGTATTCGGTGACTAACTTAAACGTCGGAGAGATAAGATCGAGAAACTTCTTCCGACATCGATCTTAGTGTAGGTGATGTATTGGGAGCTCGATGTCTTATCTTGGAGTCACCTCAAACACTCTTGCACCTTCAAGTTTGGATCATACCGGATTAACTCAGATATCAACGATGATTTCCCTCAATATTTTGGTGCTAGAAGGGGGGCTTAAGATCACATCTTTCATCTTTCTCTCACGTGGATGCGTCCACTTTGGTGCAAACATTGATGCGATACTAGCGTCTATTCAGTAATTTAGGCCTTTCACCTTCGGGGATAACCTTAAGCCACTTGTTCCCACCGAGGCGTTTCTGAACCTCACTTAACAAACAATGCCACTATCTCAACTACGATCAGTACCTCAACCGTCATTGGCTCTAGCGCCCATTGGGATTCCCTTGCCCGACACGGTGCCAACATCTTAGGATTGCCAAAGGCTTGTGAAATCATTGATCGAGGGAATACCTCACTCCTTAATCATGGAATTCAACGCATCGTCGTACCATCGCTCCGCTCTGTCCAAATCCGAAACTCAGTTAGTAGATTCGATGGATGACTCCCTGAGGGTCCAATTGTGACAAAAATTGACGAACACCTAGAAGAGATGCAGCAAGAGTTCTAGTAATCTCGAGGGGAAAGGCCGGACGACCCCACCTCGAGTTGGTTCCCATTCACCCAAAACATCTAGGTGTCAATCCCGATAAACTTTCGCCTCCCATCGCTAGAGGCTTTTGACAGTAATACCGACTCGATAAAGCACATTGTTACCTTTCGCGCCTAGATGTCATTGTATGGTACCTCGGATGCCCTGATGTGTCGTGCCTTCTCGATAATATTAAGAGACTCGACACGAGAATGATATGCTAGTCATAGATGCCCTATAAGCTAATCACGTGATTAATAGCACGTGTGACATGACATGATATCATGTGATAGCATCTATTTGGTATTTTTCTCACTTTATATTGTCTGTTATATATATTATGATGTCCATGAATTTATCTAATGAGAATCGGATTGTGATGAAATTACGATAATGAGACAGATTTGTCTTTAAACACGGATCCTAAATAATCGTGGTTATATGTTACTCGAGAGGGACATCGAGATAACCGGACAGACTGGTGTGTTGTATACCCATCTATATGATGGAGGTAGTTGGTCTCATAACTTCTCGTGTGGGGACACTAGAAATACAGTGCAGGTGCTCATTTGAGAATGAGTTCACTGATTGATCCGCTCATTGAATGCTGAAAGGTTGATGATACCTCATTTTCAGATAATGATTTTGTCATCCTAGTAATGTACCTAGTCCTTAAACTTGAGACACCAAGGATGTCCTATATAAGTACTCCACTTTTTGATACCAGACTTATAGGTTTGAAAGTTTCAGATATAACATAGTCGATCATCGGGAGTAGTAGCCAACTTTATGAGAGCTATTGAGTGTCGATAGAGGATCATCCGCTCTCGATGTCATAAGAGGAATATCTCATATGTTTTTGCTCAAGCAAATCCCTACCAAGGTCATTCGGATTGAGAAAGAAAGAGTTCTCTAGGAGAATCCGATTAGAGTGAGACTCAAGTAAAAATCGTATGGGCCTGACAACACCATGCTCGATATACAATCTCTAGGATATTAGATAGATGAGTGACTATATGTATACGATAACTGAGAATAGATATGTCCAAATGATTGGATTCCTCTATATCGTCTAGGGACTATGACATATGTACATAGTACGTCTATAGTCAATAAATCGAGTGAATTATTATTGAGATAATAATTCACTGAGCCAAAAGAAGTTCCAACATGTATGACTCATGACCAACTCGATATTGGGCCTAAAGGGTCACACATATATGATAGGTGTTGTGACGAGTAGATGTTCGGATATGAGATATCTGTTGAAGCTCATATCTTATTAGATCATATGGATAAGATCTAATAAGAGCCATTGAGAGATTATTGGGTAGAGATCCACTAATCTAAGAGACTTGGGTAGTTGGATAGAGATATAATACCTAAATAGGGCAGGATCCATTATGATTAAGTTGATAGGGGACCTCTATAAATAAGAGGGAACCAAAGGGCCATAGGCTAGGTTTTTTTAGCCGTCACCTCCTCTCCCCCTCACCTCCTCAACCAACAGCCCCTTTTTGGGGCATGTGGATAGCAAGAAGGGTCGCCCCTTTCTTGATTGCATAGTGCGCGCGAAGAGGAGATTTTTGCAGTGATTTGAAGAATATTTTCACAGCCCTTGCTATTTAGATCACCAGTAGAGAGGAGGATGCTAGACCTCCTTCATGTGGATAGGAAGAAGGGTCGCCCCCTTCTTGATTGCATGGTGCGTACGAAGAGGAGATTATTACAGCGATTTGAAGAGTATCTTCGTAGCCCTTGCTATGTGGATCACCAGTAGAAAGGAGGATGCTTGCCTTCATTCATCCTCTCTCATAAATATGTAGGAATTTAGGGATATACGATCTACCTAGGTAACACAACTTTCTTATAACCGTAGTTTTTCGATTTCGTAGGTTTTTGCATATCAATCTTTGTATGATGACAAGAAACCTTTTTTCTGTGGGAAATTTAAGATTTTTATTTTTTTTGTTCTTCTATTACGCATGTGATGTCGACCCAGATTTCCCAAAATGACACACTTACTTGAAGCCCCTCTTGGTCGATTCTTTTACTCAGCTTGCAACGGAGTTGGAGCTTTACTTCCTCGGAAATGTGTGCTTGAGACAATCGGTAGTGATGCATCTCAAACTCAAGCAATAAGATGAAGAAACACTCTCTGACTTTGTTGCTCGATTCGCTAACGAGATTTGAGGCATATAAGAAGCTCATTCGTCTCTCATTATATAGGCCTTCTTGATGGGGCTCAAGCCCTCTCACTTTTTTTGGTCATTGGTAAAGAGACTATCGGTAATGGTGCCTGAGGTGCTCCATAGGGCCAACTAATATATTGCCACAGAGGCAATGGTCTCAAGTAAGCGCGAGGAGATGCACAAAAGACCAAGACATGAGCGATTACTGTCAGCTCTGAGGTCACCACAACGAAGAAGAAATTATCGACCCGAGTTACCTCGCTTGAGGTCCAAGTCGACTCCTTTAAACATAACTAAAATCAAAGTCTTTTTGCAGATAAACGAAAAAGGGCTCTTCAAAGATCCTCAACCGATGAAGTGTTAGTTATAGGTGCCCTACAAGCTAATCATGTTATTGATAGCACGTATGACTTGACACATAGTCTCTTTGCTTGTTATTATTATTTAACATTTTATCGCTTTATATTGTCTATTGCTTGAATATATTGTGATATCATATATCTATGCAATGAAAATCAGATCGTGATGAGATCACGATAATGAGACCGATTCACCTTTAAGCACAGATCCTAAATAATCCCGGTCATAGGTTACTCGAGAGGGACATTGAGATAACCGGACACAGATTTGTTGGAGCCCATATCTTATTAGATATCCAATAACCCATAAATTATTAGATCCTATGGATGAGATCCAATAAGAGCTAATGAGGGATTATTGGGTAGAGACCCACTAATCTAAGAGGCTTTGGTAGTTGGATGAAGATCGAATACCCAATATGACATGATTCATTAGGGTTTAGTTGATAGGGGACCTCTATAAATAAGAGAAACCAAAGGACCATGAGCTAGGCTTTTTAGCTGCCACCTCATATTCTCCTCTCCCCTTCTCCTCCTCAACCTGTAACCCCTATTTGGGGTGTGTGGACAACAAGAAGGGGCGGCCCCTTATTGATTGTGTGGTGCGCATGAAGAAGAGATTTGAGCAGCGATTTAAGGAGCATATTTGCAGCCCTTGTCATCATCTATTATAGATCTACAGGTTTTCAAGGATATACGATCTCCCTAAGTAACACATCTTTCTTATATGTATAGTTTTCAATTTCGTGAGTTTTTATGCACTAATCTTTGTACGATGATAAAATATTTTTGTGAAAATCTAAGATTTTTATTTTTGTTCTCCTATTGCGCATGTGATGTCACCCCTAGATTTCCCAACACTGAGAAGCAACCCGAGGGAGTCGTGTTAGTGCTCTCTGACGACGATCTCCTTACCGAAGAGTGCTCAGCCCGAGACATAATCTATGGACCCCTAGAATTATGCAAAGTCCCTCTCACATCCGGAGATGATAGAGTCGCTAATTGAAGCACCTCTGGACAAAGCCCGACTCGATTAGGTTATAAAGGTCAGGGTGACATTTTTCGAGGAGAAACGAGTGCAACTCATCAACTTTCTCAAGGAGAGCGCCGAAGTGTTTGCATGGTCACCGAGAGACATGCCGTGAATCGACCTAGACGTGACCCAATACTGCCTGAACATCTCCCTCGAGGCTCAGCCGGTAAAGCAAAAGCCTTACAAGTTTGCTCCTGATCGCTAGTAAGCAATTAGTGATGAAGTAACTAAGTTGCTAGGCGTGGGGTTTATTACCGAGGTGCAGTACCCCTAGAGGCTAGCTAATATTGTACTGGTTAAAAAGTCTAACGAAAATTAAAGAATGTGTGTTGATTATACCGATCTCAACAAGGCATGTCCGAAGGATAGCTATTCTCTCCCCTGGATCGATTAGCTGGTTGATACTATCTTGGGCCATGAGCTCCTCACCTTCATGGATGCATTCTCGGGATATAATCAAATAAGGATGGTACCACAAGATCGGGAACACCTCTTTTATCACCAACCGAGGCATATATTGCTATTGTGTCATGTCATTTGGGTTGAAAAACGTAGACACAACATATCAAAGGATAGTGAACAAGATGTTCAAGTACTAGATCGGGAGAAACATCGAGATCTATGTGAATGACATGATTGTTAAAAGCAAAATGACATATTCATATCTAACGAACTTGGCCGAGATATTTGAAGTTCTAAAGAGATTCAGCATGCATCTAAACCCATCCAAATGTGCTTTCAGAGTTAGTTCGAGAAAATTCTTCGGATTGTTGTAGATTCAGCATGCATCTAAACCCTTCTTCGAAGAATCCAAAGGACTTTCTATGGACCAATGAATGTCAAGAGGCATTCGAAGAGCTAAAGCACCTCCTCACCCAATTGTTGTAGCTCTCCTCCTCCACATTAAGGGAAACTCTAAGCCTCTTATCTTGCTAACGCCGAGTAGGCTATCAGCTTGGCGTTGGTGCATGACGATTCGTGTATGAATGGTGCTGCATCGCTTTGCCTCACATGCCTCCTCTTCGTCCCTCCTCATCATCGACAACGCATATGTCTCACTTACCTCCTCTTCCTCATCTGACGCCAATGTAAATGTAGAGCGATGCCCGAGGCGGAAGAAGACGTAGAGCAATGCAACGTAGATGCCTCACCTCCCTTCTCTTCCTCTTTCGACGTAAATGTCTCACCGTTCTACCTCCTTTTTGTCCTCGTCATCGATGTTCGAGATCGACTACCGTGTTGTTATCATCGACCATCGACCACCACCACAATAACCTCTCACAACATCATTATTCATAACCACCATTGAAATTATTATTTTATCAATTGTTTTCATGTCATTGATGCACATACTATCATGTTTCTTTAATCAACTTTACCGATAACATTAGGAGAAATGAGTTAAAATATTTTACTCTTATAACTATAAATTTTTTAAATGTAAATATTTTAATGCTAAATAAATCTTACTAAAAAAAATATATATAATTAACCCATCACTATTATTAAAATTATCTTTTTTTTCATCATTTGCATGCATTCCATTCATATTGTCATGTGCTATATCTTCTATCAATAAAATCAATATTAGAATAAATATGATTATATATATATATATAAAGTTTAAAAATTAAGATGAAAAGATCTAAACAATTCAAGCACACATCGGCAATGATTCCCAGAATACAACCTGACCCTATACCAAACCAGCAGCCCCAGACTTATCAAGTCTCCAAGGAACTTACAGAAAATTGGTCTTTCAGCATCATCAACGCCAACCAATTGCCCGGCAAACAGTACAGGAAATTACGGCATCGGTCATTAAGATCTGACATTGACGTGGGTTACAAGCATCTAACAGAAGACATATGGGTTAATATGATCACGGGCACTCTCGACCACAAGCACAATCTATGTCACCCTATGATCGCATCTTTAAATAACACAGTTACAACTTACACACCATATGATCATAGGCAATCTCTAACAACAAGACTCTAGCACTCGCCCTTGATCCTGACAGCCACCAGACACCGGTGGAACGGCTATCAACCTTAAAAGTTAGCTTGAATGCTCCGAGTCAAAACAAACAATACAATTTGGCATAATTTCATTGTTGGAATCGGAGTATCGCCCACCAGCAGGTGTCAATTTACTTGCATTCGAGGACTCTCTGAGTAGTGTTGATGACAGTGAGCAAACGTTTGACAGTTTGCTCCTAAATACCAGAAAATGCTGCTGCAGGCAAAACTCATTTGACAGTAACAGAGTTTTAGCAACTTGGTTCATTAATGATTTGGAGATTTTGGCTCGTCATTAATGATCTGGGGATTTTGGCTCCTCTGATTCATCCCCCGGGAGTCCAAATATCCGGAGATTTCGGTCCATGGAACCTACTGCCATGTATTTTGCATCTGCTCCAAACTTCACACATGACACTTTCCCTGCATATTGAGTAGAAATATTGAGTAGAATCGATAGAGAACACATCACATTAGACAGGAAGGAGAAGTTACGCTAGTTAATAAATAGGCTGCATGACATTGTGCATAGCAGCAGTGGTCGGCACCTGTTCCAGATAAATCAGGCAATATCTTGATAAGATTCCACTCGAGCTTCACATTGGCAACTTGGTACACCCTGCAAAGAGCATTTAAAAGAACAGATTAACACTTCAATTTGCACTGAACATATGCTATAGAAAATTCGCTAGACTGACACAGATACTGCTGGAACTTTTGGAAAGGGGCAACCATATCCACTGTAACATATTTATTGACAATAATCACGAATGTCATGTCATCATCCAGAGGGTTATACTACAACATACCTTACATCAGAGCCCGCAATAGCAAGATAGCTCCCACTTGAGTCAAACTCCACTGCAACAAAAACATGATTTCTGAATCAGCTATAACATCAAGACTTGTCAAGAAACAGGCAATGGTTTGATATATTTCTATCTAAAGCAATGAAGCGTCAAATCCAATGACATCAACTTAACCATAACAAATTTTCCCGGAGACACACCCAACCCCACTCTCTATGCCCCCTATCCTTTTTGAAGTAAATAGCATAGCAATTGAAAAGCATATCTTCCATGAAGAATCAAGGAAACAACAATTGCATCACTAGCAGTATGATGGAACTTTTGACATGCTACACTGGCAATAACATTCACAGTTTAAATTTAAATTCAGATACAAGCGGATAAAATCATGGAATGGCAGAAGCAAATTGTAGTTGTTCCAATCCACGATATTTTTTTCAAAAAGAGAAAAATTATATTGATTATGCGTTTGGAAGATAAGATGAAACAAAATTTGGAAGCAGTGTAGTTGAAAGCGCTAGGCGCCAAAAGATGCCACAGTCCCAAAATTAGAGGTGTTCAAATTGAACCAAAAAACCAAACATGAATTGAAACGGTTCATCAATAATTCAATTTTGAAGGCTAGAAATGGTTCTAGTTTGGGAGAGTATTCTTCTTTGGTTCGGTAAACCAGTTCGGACAGAAACGAACCTATTTTAATTAAGAAAAATACCGACTCAACCGAAAGGCCCTAAAAACCCTAAAATCTCGTCCCAAACTTGACAAGTTCACCACTCTTCATCTCTATGGCTCTTCCTCCTCGTCCCTTTCTTGGCCTTGCTCTCTTGTCTTAAGTATGAACCTTTTTTTTTGTCATCCCTCTTCGTTAACAATCCCTTTGTTAATTTGTATGAATTCCTTTGCTTCAATTCCTTTGTATAAATTGTTATTCCTCTAGAGCATCTTTCAATATAAAAAATAAAAAATCGCTTGCACATAGGTCCAATTTTTTAGAATGCTTAGAATGATATTTGTGATATTAACTTTTTAAGGATGTACGTCCAATTGGATCGAAAT
This sequence comes from Musa acuminata AAA Group, assembly GCF_036884655.1. Taxonomy (NCBI): domain Eukaryota; kingdom Viridiplantae; phylum Streptophyta; class Magnoliopsida; order Zingiberales; family Musaceae; genus Musa; species Musa acuminata. Next base: position 9,464,036 of record NC_088356.1, on the reverse strand, counting down.
TCTAATTTGGTTCATTTAAACTGAACTAGTTTACTGAATCAAAACAGTTCATTTAAAATGTATATTTTTAAAATTACTTAAAATTGAAAACTGGATTAACCGGTTCAATTAGGTAGGTCCGAAACGAGTCTGGTTTGGAGTACCTCTCTTTAATCGAACTGAACCATTTTTTCAGTTTGGTTCGATTCAAACCTCTTCAAACACCCTTACCTAAAATGCCCAAGGTGCTAGATGCTCAATCGAGCAAAATGAGGCATTTCCGAATACTATAATTTAAAAATTATATATCATGATTGATAAAAATAAACTAAAACTAAAATAGCACGCATACTTGCATTCATTTAAAGTACCAAACTATATTGTTCACTACAGAATGCAGCTGTTGTTCTCAACTTATCTAGTGCACAACGATGTGCAACTTTATATGCACAAAGTTGTGACTTATGCATGCAGAGTACCTCATAATGTTGTTGAAACAACATCAGGTGTCCAATGAATACATACGACCAACTTTATGTGGGAATGCTCAAATGCTATTTCCACTAAAAGCTTTCAACCCAATAAACAATAAGTAACAAACACTCATTGTGTGCATACTAGATTCTTGTAAAACCAAATTCCAAATCGATTACCATTGATTGGGCAGAAAATATAACCTCTAGAAATTTCATAGAAAAAATCCAAAACTCCAGCATAAAAACATCCAAAGAAACAATTCCAAATACTCCAAATTTGACACATGAAAAATGAGGGAAGAGCAAGGAATGTAGGATGGTAGGAGGGCAACGGTGAACGGAGAAGAGGGGAAGAGGGATTGGGAAAGAGGGGGCAGGAGGTGGGTGGCTGCGGAGGACTACGTTGAACGTAGGAGGATTACGGTGAATCGGGCAGAGGTACGAGGGAGGGAGGAGAAAGGGATATACTTGGAGGGAAAAGAAGTCACTGTCGTTGCCGTATGAGGAAGACACTGCTGCTACTGTCGAAGGAAGATCTGTCGTTGCCACTAGAGGAAGACGTCATCGTTGCCACGAGAGAAAGACGTCGCCACTACCGCCACCATTGTGAGAAATGTAGTGGGGAACCAGATGAAGGTTTTAGTTCGACATCTGCATTAGGCCACTCGCGGGTGGTGGTTTCTATAATAAATACCTGGTTCAATCGAACCAGATGAATGTTTTAGTTCGACTCAGGCTCGACCTAGCCTAAGTTGAATCAAGCGAGCGCTCGACCCACCCAGCGCCTGAGTCAAGTTGCCCACCCAGCCCAATAGGTGGGTGCCCGAGCCTCGCCTCCCGCCACCTGGGTGCCTAGGCGAGCGATCGGTGGCTTCACTACTGAGGATCAATATGTCTCAGGCAACATTCCTGCGCCATGTTGCAACCAAGATTAGTAGGTTCCAAGTTCTTATCTTCCAAATGAGTAATCAATAGAAGTTTTCCCTTTTTGGAAAAAAAAATAGTGAAATGGAACAACTACATTTGCTTTTGCTAACTATTAGAGAGAAATTATAAATTAAAAAAATATGCCAAAACGTGTTTAGGCATTTTATGACAAAGTATAGATTGCCCACCATAGTTTGTAGGAGTCTCTGGATCATAGGGAGCAAAGGATCTGAAGTTCCTTAGCTTCCTAAGATCCCAAAGCTTCACACCATCCATAGCTGCAGTCTGATCAATAACAAAACTATACATCATAACAAGGCCATATGAACTTCTATAATTGTTCCAACATCTTAAAACGAACCCCATACCGCAAGGAAATAACCATTCTCGGAGAACGACATAGCTGTCACCGATCCCACATGCCCATCAAATTTTGCAACATTTGACTGCAAACATAATCACTATTATTAGCATCAGCAGGGGCAATTAAATTGTTCATGTCTCACAAGCTAACATCCTTCAAATTTGCCAATACTGTACCTGAGATTTGACATCCCAAATTTTAACAATAGCTCCAGTGGTGCCTGTTCCAAGGATGAGCCCATCAGGATGAAAGGAAGCTGAAGTGTAGCCCTCCTCCGTTGAAGCTTCGCCAACCTGCATAAGTATGCTCTCAGTTAACTCACATTTTAGCTGTATCTGCAAGTTTTGAGGGTGCATATGCTTGTGTACATGCAAAATTATGGCAGAAGGAAAGGACATGATGAGGAAAAGCAAAGAGAATGTGAGAAAAAGGAGGATGAGTATTCGAAAATAGACAATTACCTGAGTGAGGCATGATCCAGTTGAAAGGTCATAGAAACACCAAGTATTATCCATAGAAGCAGTCACAAAGTACTTTTGAGTAGCATGTACAGTGACAGCTTGTACCTGTTGCAAAGTATAGAATCTCAATTGCAAATCTAAGACAAAAGCAATTTTGTACGACAAAAAGGAAAAAAGGTGGATAAAACATTAAAAAACAAGATTACCACACAAATTGTTAACCAACCATGCTACTAAAATCATAGACAATTACACGCTAACCAAATAATCATATTACCATAGACTGTGATTTCGCCTGCACTGACCAGTATTTACTGGTCAGCAAACCAGTACACGGACCGCCCTCGTTTTGAGCAGTCCTGTCCGATGCATTAAAACAAAAATTATCTTAGGTCTCACAATTTCTTCTCTTTTGAGACCGATGCCCTCTTCTCTTCTGCAAGCCTGTCATTGTCAATCCTCCATGCATTGCTTGCTGCTTGGCGCCCACACACCGTCCATCTCTTTCTGGCATGCCTCCTTTCTTCTTCCTACACCATCTCCTCTTTTTCCTTCATCTTCCTTCCCTCCTCTCCTTCCCCCAACAAAATGTCGATACATATCGGCATATCGAGTGTTTGTACGTAGGTATCGGCAGTATATACCAGTCTGGTCTGGGACTAGTACGGGTCCGACACAAGATTGCAAACCTTGTATACTATCATGTTGCTTCATTGGTAGACCAACCAATAAGTGCAGAATGGTCTGTTCATATTTCCACACTAAATCAGTAGGTTAACATTTCAATCAGGAAGCAACATCTACATCAATCTGGAACTCCTTGCATGCATCCCATGATCAAGAGAGTGAACTAATTAAATGAAATAAATCAGTCAAAACTTATGGTCCACTAAATAATTTTGACATTGATGACATTGAAATGTTTCAACTGGATTTCATATTCTTCAAATTATCATATCAGTCTTCTTAAAAAATAAAAGTAAAGAAACAAGATGGAGACTACAAAACACATAGTGACTAGAATATAGAGCTATGCACATGAAGCTAAGTGAACAGAAATTAATAGCATGTTGATAAGTTCACATGGCATGGGCGGCATGGGCATACAAAAAGTTAGCGAATATAAGCTAATAAATGTACACCATGAATGAAAATATCATTACAATCATTTTTTTCATAGCATGCCTCAAGAGCAATGTAACATGATTTCCTACAAAGTATTAGCTAATAAGAACCTTCCCCAAAAAAATATATCTAAATTCTTCTCAAGAATGTTGGCTATAAAATTTCCCAAAACTCACAAGTTAATATTCAAAATCATCAAGAATAAACATAAAATTCCATAGATAGGCACACCTCAGCAGTATGGTCCCTCATGACATGTTGGCAATCATAATTCCCGTTTTCAGTCCCATGCCAAACACGAACAGTCTGTAGAAGATGTGAATCAGTTTAATTATTACAAAGAAAAATCAACACTGTCAAACATCTCACGAGTTTTTTTTTTTCTGTTCAGCCTCTTCAAAAGTTCCAGAGGTAATTACAGTATCAATACTAAACTACTTCGGGCAAAGAAACTTTAGCATTAAATGCAGTTATTTGCACAATAAAAGAAAATTAAAAAGGTTGAGGCAGAGAAATGGGCCCAGGCAGCTGCAAAATAAGCATTTGTTGCATGTTTGCTTGCAAACCATATTGTGAAAGACGACAATGAAAGGCACATACATTTTATAACCAGAAAATAATTAATAGCATTTCAGACTTCAGAGATCAAGTTATGCAAAGAAAATGAGAACATATATCACTAATTGACTGTGACTGACCTTATCACTTGATCCAGTTACAATCAGTTCATTACCAGGCACAAATTTCACACTGGTAACCTATAGCAAGAACAAAGAAAACCAAGAAAAATGTTTTACTCAATAAAAATTGACAAAGGAAATAATAAGGAGAACTGAACAACAGAACACTTAGGAATGGTAGAAGCAAAAACCTTCTTTGAGTGGCCAGAGAGTGTAGATAACATCTGGCCTGATGCCCTATTGAAAAGTACTCCATTTGTATCAATCCCCCCCGTAGCAATTATATCCTGCTAACCATCCAGTATTGTTGAAATAAAACATGGTTTTCACTTATTTGAAAAAAGAACAATGCAGTTCTACAAACATAATTTGGCCCAAACACAAAATCAGCATTTACGAAAGAAAATTTAACCACAAAGCTGGTAAAGAAAATGTTAAATCTGTGAATTTATCAAAGAAAAACTAGTATGCTGTCAATATTCACAATTTTTTCTCACATCATTGGTGCAGCACAGAACATAGAGTGCCATCACTTAATTAAAATAATATTAGGTATATTCATATTTCTTAAATGGAAAGAAAATATGGAATGAAATAATCGTGGGACATAGTAATCTGATATTCATGCATTAACTATTGCCAGAATAGTAATATTTAAAAGTTATGAGAACATAAGCTTCGTATGGTTAATGTTCCATCTATAATGTAAAAAAATAGCTTATTTAATTTTTTAACATTTAGTATTAATACTTATCTTGTATATTTCTTTGGTAGAAAGCAAAATGGAAGTTGTAAGTTTTGGGAAACCCAAACTTCATTATAACTCTTTTTTTCTTGTATCATTTTCGACATATGGAGGGCAAGCCTTGGTACGAGGATAAGGTTGCTTATTTGCGACCTACGAGACCAAGGTTCGAGTTACGAAAATAACCTCATTGATATTTAAAGGTAAGGCTGCGTACATTAACCCTTCCCAGACCCCGCATTGGCGGAAACCTCATGCACTGGGTACGCCATATTTTTCTTTTATCATTTTCACAATGTGAATATCCCACAATCCAAAAACTTGCTTAACAAAACCTAAATCCAGTGCCTTGCTTTTGGCATGACTAAGCTATCTATAAATAGTTTCCATTGTGCCATTGCAACAGCCACACAGTTCTCCAATCATCCCAAGAAGACAATCAATTAAATGGCTGCATGCATACAAGAAACAGCACTATGCCTAGTAGTTCCGAACATTTATGGGATTTGTACAATAGCTGCTCAATTCTATTTGCAGATCACTCCCTAAAAATCCCAAACCATATAATGTATAGTCTTTTGAGTTTGTTTAACCACAACAATAAGATCTTTGCATCATGGTGACTTTGATTATTAATTTTTTGACAATTTTACCACTTTCTTGTTCCTTGGAGCAGAAGGAATTTTCATCATGGTAACTTTTGAAGCTCCAGAAAGAGCAAGGATGGAAAATATTTTAAATAACTATCAAGACCAGCATGGATGAGAAGCAAAGTACAGATGAAAAGAGGTATTATTTTCCTAGTAGCATTAGTTCAAGAATACACAAGTAACATGGTTGCCCTGCAAATATTCAATAGTTAAATAGGTAGAATTTCTAATAAGCACTTCAAGTTAATATTCGAGGATTTAATACACAAGTACAAAAAAATTCAGAAAATATTATGCAACTCAATGATTTTTTTGGGGCTAATATCAGAAAATATGCTAATACAAATACATTGACAAACAGAAAATCATATGAGAAAATAGAAACTATAGCAGCCAAAGAACAAATTTACCTTGGAAGCATCAATATCAATAGAAAGAATGCCTGGCTTGTTGGTCTTGTGAAGGGGGTGACTAGAGATCTGAGTGTATCTCTCCAGCGCATCAACTGAAGCTAGTGTTGTTGGTATCTAAAATACAAAAAGAAGCATAAAATATATGTTCCAGACACTGCTTAAAGCTCAGTTATCACTTGTACATGCTTAGTGAATAACCCATATATAAACAAGGAATCCTTGCATCTGTCCATCTTTATATAAATCCATCTCTTACGGTTGTTTGTGTTTCACAGTGAAAGTTTGATTTTTCACAACAAAGCTGACCACATTCTTAGTGAAACAGAGGAAAAGTACCTGCCGCTTCTTCCGTTGTCCAGAAAGCAAAGCATTACATTCTGTAAGTTCTGCAATAATAACAGGATTAATACCAGGCCGAATTTTCTTCCCATCAGGACCCAAATCATCCTCTGCAGCTGCAAGCATGATGAAATCCTACAAGATGAAGTCAAATCCTTTTATATAATTAAAAAAATTCATAGTGAATTTTACAATGACTAAACCTCTTTTCCCATTGCTGACAGCAGTCGTCGCATTGGCAGCAGAAGCTGCTAACAAAGGAATCTGTCTCTCAGCTTGAGCCAAAAGCATTCTGGCTTCATCCCTTTCCTTCTTCAATCTTGCAATAACGCGGCATGCAGCATCATGCTGGAGTACAATGCAGTCAGTGCAGCAAAAATGATCTGCTTTATAGGCTGATAAAACAAGAAATATCACAGCAAAAAGCTGCCAATGGGGAAACAATTATAGGAAAATATTCAAAATATGTGCTAATTAAAAATATCTTATGCACAACCAAGTCAAATGAAGGTTTCTATAGGAAACAAGGGCCGCTAGTATGTGAATAACTTAACCAAAGACTCAGATATTTTCCTTCAATCAGAATTTCATTGGATCAGAACAATGCAAAGAAAATTAAAATAAATTACAAGTAATTGGTGCATGAGAAGGATGATGAAAATATAGTGAATTCAATACTTAAAGATGGACATCAGGATGCAACTTAATACAAATAACATCATGCAGTTTCTGTAACATACTGCATACAACAAACACTTGACATCCGCCCCATGTTTCAAATTTAATAACATCAGGATTAATGAAGATTGACAATGATTGTTTTAAGCAACTAAAAGAAAAAAAAAAAAGGAGGCTTGAAAATAATTCTGTGGCCAAAATCAAGTAACAACAACCACAAAAGATTTACAAAAACAAAACAACCTAGAGAAGTTATGGGATAAGGAGTCTAGAAAATCAGGCCTTGTACCAAGGGTGGAAAATTCCCACGACTGCATCTTACACTTCATATGTCAAATGGAATTTGAGTCTCATGATTCTTGATCAATAGTACAACATGAAAATTGATTCATCAAAATCTCAGAGAACTGTTGTATCTCCAATTAAAAGAAAGCTGCATTATAGCCTTTAAACATGCAAAGATCATGCCCAATATAGCTAGATAAGCAAGAGCCCTGCTTCCACCAAGTGATCTTTTGCGTTGGAGCCATCTGATATACAGGCTACTTCTGTTTCAAGAAAACCTTTTTCCCTTGGCTTATAAGCCTTTAATATGTCAATTTATAAGATCAAAGGTTTTCATTAACACCAAAAAAAAGAAATTTGAATCAAGTTAGGACAAATAGGAAAACAATTGATTTTGCACCAAACCTTTCCAAAGTTTGCATTTCATTTTTTCCATCTATTTTTCCTTCACTGTTGACTGTACCAACTTGCCACAAAAAGATTTGTATAGAGCCTAACATAAAGTCAGCCCAACCCCAATGTTTCACGTTAAATTTGTAAAGGAAATCCAAGAAAGATGTTGCTGGAGTTTCTAAATTAAGATTGCCAAGACAATGCTGCTAATGGGAGAGATTCTATAAGAGTACCTATGATATCTAGCATCGCCAAAATAAAGCTTAATCTACCCTCTAATAAAACATTAGACACGTTCCATCTTCACTGCTTCCTTACCTATAGTCTCATCTTCTGTTCCTCGATACATATCAGCTCAGAAAATAATGAAGCAATTTCAGTGGTGAACCAAGCATGTTTCTTTGGGACTTAATCTGCATGGTTGACAAACCACATATGTAGGTTATAGTTTCTGTATTCTCATGCTCTGAGTCAGGAATAACAATCTCTAATGAGCAGATAATAGCACAAGAAATGGTTGTGAAAACTAATAAACACAAGAACAAATAAAAAGCACACAAGGATACAACAAATGATTGGTCTCCAATAAAAACGATGTAACCTGTCCAAGAGCAAGAAATTAATAATACCTGATACAAGGCATGACTTAGCTCTTGCCTTGCTGTGTGTAATTGTTGCTCTAATGCAAAATTAGACAACATCAAAGCATCCCATTCCTACCATAGAAAAGGAAAAAATAACCAACGATTCAATTTTTTCAAGATCAGTAAATATTTGCTGCAAGAATCATTAATGTAGGTAATACAGAAAAAAAAAAAAAGGTGAAACACAAACTAAATGTAGATACAATACTCATTTGTTTTTTTAATTTTCAAAAAACATTTGGCAATAAATACTTAAAAGGGCTAATAGACAACTTTTGCATCACGATCCAGAATTACATGATCAGGCCTTGCCACAACAATGATGTAGCCTTAAGCTTTAAATTGTCCACAAGAATCACATGATAATACTACATTCTGTAGCCTGCAAGAATTGCAATCCACAAGAATTATATGATAATACTACATTATGTAGCCTGAAGTTTTAAATTGTCCCTAGTGGAAAACAAATGAAATAACTGTCAGATGCATTTTTTTTAATTTTAAAAGCAATGTCCTGAACTAAATTGACATCTTATTAATAGTGAAAAGAACTGTAAAAATTGCACAGGTAATTTTTCAGCCAGAAAATGCTAAACTCAAGTCACATAGCACTCTGGTTACACAATTACCATATATAAACCAAAACACTTTCAACAGGAAAGATAACCCAAAAACCTCCATATATTCTTTTCTAAAAAGCCAGTCAAGCCAAGCAACTCAGCTGACACTTTAAGTTCATGCTATACATGGGCAGCATCATTTTTCAATGAAAAAATTGGTAATTCGAACAGAAATTTATACAATGAAATTTCCGCATCGTACATGTATAGACTTCTCCTAATAAGAAAAAGAAGGTGTTGCATCATGGATTTAGCAAGCACCAAGTTTAATTAAAAGTATAAAAGTAAACTCTCATTCTAGAAGTCAGAATATCAATAAACTCCAAAGTAGAACATCAACGATTTTGTCAATCATTACATTTAGATTATACTAAAAGTATCAAATTCTTCATGACACAATTAAACAAAAAATATATGCCATATTTAGACCAAAGTGTTAGGGAGATATACGTTCTGAAACATTCCTAGCAACCCAGGGATGCTTGCAGCTTGCAGAGGTCTGGGCTTCACCACCTATCATGGAAAAAGGGGATTAGAAACAAAATATTGAATGTAACAACAGGGAAAAAAACAAATCTATTTGCATCACCAATATTGTAGACAACTATGTTTATACATATCCCCCACACTTGTATGAATCTACTCTACAGGTGGTTAAACAAAAGTCACATGCACATGTACTCATAAACTATTGAGCACCATCATGTATGAATTTTTCTTTTATGTATTAGGACTTTCACAACATTAAACTAGTCATGACAAACTGTTTGAAAAGCTAAAATTCCTAACTATAACCAGAAGAATCCAAAAGAGGAACTGATTCCAGTTTCTGCAAGGCCAATTCCTCATAATCTAAGGTCCAAAATAGTAAACAATTGCTAAGCATTATGAAAGGATTTTTTATCACATACAATCCTCTGATCTCCTCCAATAGAGGGAACACGTGGACACCATTCTGTAGAGGTAAATCACAGATGTATAATCCTCCCGTGAACTGATGTATGTTCTTTTCCGAGTATGAAGCACTCAATTTACCCAAATAAACTGCATAAGTAGCACAAAAATGCTTACATCTATTGACATTCCACTTCGCCAAAAGTTACAAACAAAAAATTACATCCTTCGTAATTAGTTGCTCCTAGTGAAAATCCTGCTGCTACCTTCATGGTTCTCTTTCTTGTCTGAATCTATTCGCCAATTGCCCTAAGCAGTCACTATCAACGCAATAAACTGATGCCGTAATCAGAGTTGGTAACCGCACCTTATTTGTCTTCACGGGTATAAGATCGTCCATGGTGAGCTCCTCCTTAGTGATGGGGCATTTCCCATGACTCTAATAATCCATCAGATGGAAAGAAGAGCACATACTAGTCAAAGATCCAACAAGAAAAGGACACGTAATAGCTAGAAAAGAGACGTAGTGAATGACACATTATATGCAACTATTAAGCCATGCGACTTCCATGACAGGAGGGCGGCGTACCGCAATATGATGCTCAATCAATCGCCGCTCGAAGAGTAGCCCAGATTTCTTGGAGAGCACCGGATCCTCCGGCACTTCGCCGGAGACTACATTGAAGAGAGGGGAGTGATGTTAGAAACACCAAATCGAACGGGAAAAGAAAGAGAACAAACCCTAGGGTTTCCAGACGAAGGAAGGGACAGGGGCGTACTCGCACAGATCATGGCGGATTCGAGCTACGGCTTCGGAGTGGATTCGGCGGCGGGTTGAAAGAGCGGTAGGGTTTTCGCAGTAGCTGTTGGAGAGAGAGAGAGAGAGAGAGAGAGAGGCGGGTTTATAGAAATTGCTTATGTTCCATTCGACTCGATTCGAGCCCTGCGGGTCAGATCTGAGATAACCACTGGATCCGATATCAATGATCGGACATCCGAAACCCGGAAAACGAAAGATCTACCCGTTAATCGCTTACCCCGTTTCAGATCTTAACGGGCGAGAAATGAGTCGCGGGCCGACCCATTTTAGGCTCCCGGGTCAGAGATAAGCCCAAAAGCATTTGGGTTCGATGGAGGTCCAATCCAAACCGGCTCAAAAATCAAGAGGTTCATTGTCGAAATCGGATCGAATTTGAAATCAATAGCAATCACTTGATCCATCATCGAAACCCGGTAGCTACCAACTTAATTACGTTGGTCTTGTCCTGTTATGTTCGTATAATATGTGATATCTGTTGATGTACATACAATACAGGAATGCTTCATCGATGTCGCTGATCTTTCTGATGCGATTTTGTGGGCAATTAATGTACGCAGAATTGCCTCTGACGGATCATTCTTTAATCATCATGCATGGATTATCCCTTTGTATCGGTTCGCCTAAAGCCAATCGATTCATTTTTCTTCCATAATTTGTTGGGGTTGATGATCGCATGATATTGAAGTTTTCTCGAATGATCATCATCCCATGCTCGAGTTAATGGAGGTGTTCTTGGGTCTAAACTCGAGTGATAAGAAACTTAAGATCAGTGTTAAAGCGAGTGAATGTTTATATCATTATTATCGTGAGGATAGTATTTATAATGTATAGTTAGAGGAAATCCTTTTTATAGTGATGATATCGGCGATTTCTCATTGCTAACTGTGTTGTCATTTATCCAGTCGCGATTGATGGTGAATATTTCCTCCATCACCTTTGAATCGATATACGATGGTTCTTAACAAGATAGTGGTGTTAATCATTGACAAGGAGGGTGATGTTTAAATCAAGTTATGGCTCTATCCTAGTAGTCTCGGATTCACTTGGAATTCCTAAAATACTTGTCGGTTCAATAAGAATATGCTTTCTAGCTGGTTCTCATTCTAAATCCTGCATGCGACAAGCTTTCTCCTCCTCCATACATTTCAGAATGTCCTGGTGGTGTACTCGTTTGCTCTCAATTCTCTCAAATGCATCCTGTGCTCGAAAGCTATCAACCAATGGCACCAACAAGCCTCGATATCACTAGTGCACTGAGGTTGATGCAGTGCCACTAGTGGGCTGTCCTCGAGCTCTTTATACGGCTTCATCTGCCAAGAGCGGCCTTGCAATGGCGACGCAGTTCCTCGAGCATCTTACGTCTAATGAAGTGATGGGAGATGTCTTGTGGTGATCTGGTGGCTTTTCTTGTCCGGCAGAGGCCCAGCACCATGCATGGCTCGTCTTGGCGAGTTATTCTAAGTTGGTCAAGTGCCTCAACATAATATAGATCGTGAACAGAAGCGCTGATGATGCTAAGACGATTGAAATGCATTGGTTGGACGAAAAATAGATGTGCAGCTTGTGATTCTTTAGAGTCATATCTGGTCTTTATGTTATCCTTTTCTTCTGCGGCATACTTTCTATAATATATTTGAATTCTCTGAGACATTATGATAATAATCATAATAATAACAACAACAACGAGGATATAGGTTTTGTGAACAGTTCTCTTGTGTTTTTCTGGAGTCAGAAGTTGCAAGATGGATCTAAAGTGTGCATCACGTTGATGTCTAATGCCAGCGAAACCTTAATTTGCTAGCCTACAGCTTCTTTAGACTTGCTTAATCCAGAGCATCATTCGGCATTATCACCGAGAGTCCAATGTAGCATAATCTGCCAATCATCAGGTAGTGTCAAAGGAATCCAATCAGTTCACCGGGGGATATTGCGTCTTGTCGTTCGACCGGAATATATGTCTTGTGATAGGAACACGATCCAAGGTTCAAAGCTGTTGGATTTCATGTCCTGGGGAGGCACAACATCCAGCGTGCATGGTTCATGTGGGTGGGCAAGTTTGCCATGTCTGAGAAGGCACAAAGACAGAGGGAGGAGGGAATTATACACGGCAGTTCAGGTCTGGACAGAAGCCCGCATCATGACACAAAACAAGTGGAGGATAGTGTTGTAAGAGGAAGGGCATGGAATTCCAGTGTAGGTCTAAAGGGATGGCACACACCACGCATGGAAGATCTCGGTGGTGGTCTCTGATCTCCCTTTTCCTTTTTTCTTTCACTTGCTTTGAGGGCTGTCCTATCCTACAGGGTAACTAGTCCTGATGGACTTCAGATTCTGGGATAACTGGTTGTGGCCCTAAAAAGAATTGAGGCAGTGGAAGTCCTCTTTTAAGAGATTGATGGGCATTAGTTCCGCAGACGTGTGATCACTAGTCTCTGATCTTTTATCGTTTTTAGTTGCTGGAGAAGTCAGATGTCTGTCTGAGATAATCAAGTTGACATTGCATGCCATGATCTTCCTGCAAGGTGGGGGATCGCTTCAGACAACAGGAATGACATAAAATGATATTCTCCTGTAAAGGTTCCATGTGTCCCCTTATGTTTCACACTCTACGCTTCTGCTCTTGCTGAGGTATTGAATTCCTGCATGGTAAATGCAGCAGTCATTCGATCCATACCATATTGCATGGTGGATTGGTTCGACAGGCTTCGCTGGTGCTGCTGTTGCTGCTTGACAAGATAAATGATGCATGATTCCTGTCTGCAAACCTGACGCGTTGGGCTCTCGTTGATTAGTGTCTTGTGTAAATTAGTCTTTAGTGGTGGCAATTGACAGAAGACAAAAAGCACATATATGAGAATAACTCTCTTTCTTATGGAGAGATGTGTAGTAGACACAAAATATTTAGAGGTGTACGTAAGAATAAAAGTAAAAAATGAAAATAAAATTAAAGGATGAAGAAACTTATGTCCGAAAGCGAAAACATATTTAAGATGTCACAAACAAAAGGACATGTGTCTTCCGGTCGGCTACAGACACGAGATCATGGAAGCTCATATTCGAATGGGTGCCGAAGGAGCCTTCGCGGTGATCTCCTGCACGAGGGTGTCATGTCACCATATCGGTAAAAGTGCTTTGCATGGTTTTGCAGGGAATCCTCTAACGTGCATGTCATCTCGTCGTAGCAGTAAAAGTGTTTCCCAATTACTATGACTAATGGACTACAGCCTATAGGATCTCGAGCCTTTGTGGATCCCACGTGGTCTCCACGGCCGCTTCTATTCACAAGGCAGTAGAAACGACGAGCTTCCATTTTACCAGGCCACCTGCAGGAGGGCGAAATCGTCATTTGACGCGCGAGTGAGCTCCTAATACGCGGGGTATACTGCACTACATCCTATAAGGTATCGGGCCTTGTGGATCCCACGTGGTCTCCACCGCCGCTTCCAATCACAGGGCAGCAGTGAGATGGGCTTCCATTTTATTAGGCCACCCGCAGGAGGGCAAAATCGTCATTTGGCACACAAGTGAACTCGTAAGACGCGGGGGTTACAGCACTGTAGCCCATAAGATCGCGACCCTTTGTGGATCCCACGTGGTCTCCACCGCCGCTTCCAATCACAAGGCAGTAGCGACGGGCTTCCATTTTATCACGACACACGCAGGAGGGCAAAAGCGTCATTCGGTATGAACTCGCAAGACGCGGGGGTTACTGCACTATAGCCAATAAGAGCTCGACCCTCTGTGGATCCCAGGTGGTCTCCACCGCCGCTTCCAATCACAAGGCAGTAGTGACGGGCTTTTATTTTATTAGGGCACCTGTTAGAGGGTAGAATCGTCATTTGTCACACGAGTGAACTCCGAATACACGGGTGTAGCCAAAATAGGAAAGGCACGCCCGGCGCAGAGTCAGCCAACTCATCGTCGACACGTGCACTAGTAGTGCCACGTGGCTAACAGACCATGTCTCCGTTATCCCGCGGCAGGCGGGTTCTCCCTGGCCCTCCGTTAGCCTCGCGGCGCCACCGCTGACGGCGTGTGCCCGTACAATAAACGGGGCCGTTACTTGTCCTCTCTCCGTGCTTCCCTCCCTCGTCCTCCTCCTTATTTGATCTCTTCCCCTCGCTCTATATTTAGCAACGGGAATAACCCCCACCCACTAAATTCCCACTCCCCTCGATCCATCGCCTTCCTTTTCCTACCCCTTCCCCTCTTATATATACGGACGAAGGTCCATGGTTTGGCTTAGGATTTCCCTTTTCTTCTGTCCATCTTCTTTCCCCTTCTTTTTGCACTTCAATCCTTTCGAGAGACCAACATGGTTTGATCTCAGGCTAGGAGTAGGGTTCAAAGACAAGAAGAGAATAAATCTTCTTTTATCTATATATATATATATATATTCTTCGTTGTCCTTATATATAATACAATAATAATCATAATAATAATTGCGAGAGTTGGTGGAGGAGGAGGAGGCCGGCATGCAGCAGGACGTGATCAATACAACGTCAGAGCAGCTCTCCGTTGTAAGTAACTTGTGCCTTTTGGTTTCTTGACCTGTTTCCTTCTACATGTTCGCTTGATAGTTCTTGAGAAGGTTTGACATTCTTGTCAAAGTTAAGCCCGTCCAAAGGATGATGGATTGCTGTTTTTAGATTCACCAGGGAATTACCAGAAGCTCGATCTTCATGAAAGCATCCTTGGGAGATTTTAGTTAGAATTCATAGGCATTTACCTGTTCTTTTCCCCGGTTTAGGTCTCAAATCCGCAAGTGTAATCTCATATCATAACGGAGACGCTCTCTGCGTGTGGCTGTCCATAGGTAGCTGCAGCTGTTTCCTACTCCTTACGCAGCTAATTCACATTTCCAAGATGCAGGAGACTTCCATGCTTTCACAGCCTGATTGTTCTATCCAAAGCCAATCATTGCCCTTCATTTATCCATGACAAAAATCTGCTTTCCTTGTTTCTGAGTTGTTCCCCATATGCATGACCCCCCTAATTTTTTTGGCTTATATGTCTTTCATGCGCATTCCATCGAGTGTGTCAATCCCAAACTATAAGCCCATTTTGCTGAAACTGCACTCATCACTCCACCTAATTAAATGCCAGTGACTATGTTCAGGATCTCAAGGGTAAATCAGCTGGTCACCAGCAGACTGATGCTGAAAATAGAACGAGAATCCATGACACAGCTACCGATTTGATCGTCAGCGAAGCTGCAGACAACCTTTGAACGGATCAAAGAATTAAAACAATTAATTATGATCCCAGTTGTCAGACAATTCATCAGAAATTTGGGACAACAGTTCACCTTTCATCTTAGAGGTGCTCCTTCTGCTGCTTTCCCTTCACATGACGCGCAGTAGAAGGTGCATGAGGTACGGTAAAGGAACCGTCTCCGTATTATCTTAGACGAGACCAAGAGCACTTTCATGTCGAGGAATATTTGATATTTGACTTTACTTATGTCTGCTGGCTAATTAGCTTCGATGCCCTAAAACTAAAGATGGTTCTCGATTCCTATACGTGTCAGCTTTGTAGAATGCATATCTTGCACTCTTTGGAGTTATGCAATGCAAACAAGTGATGTTGAGGAACTGATGCACCGTTGGCCAGTGGGCCAACACGGCCTAGTTCACGAGTCGATATCGGGAGTTTATGATCGGTGGGGGTGAGGCGCCGATGTACGGCACGTCGGGATGCTAACACCGTCTGAGTGAAGGTGGCTCTCGATCGAGATATTGGCATCGTCTTCGGGGAGGGCGTCTCTCGGTCGGGGCGGTCGCACTTCCGGGGACGGCCATGCTCCTGCACAGAAGACCCTCGTCGGGGGTTTTCGACTTTGGCCCCTCGATGATTAAGTTAGTGATTGGCTTCATTTTTTCTTTTTTGCCTCCCCCTATCAAATATCGGTCATGGGCTTTTATACTACTATGCGAGGATCGGTTGTACGTGGGTTTGGCGTGGAGACCGATCCCTGAGTGGTAAGGTGGTACCTTTGTGCGATCGTCGTCCCGGAATGCGTAGAACGACGCCAGGCAGCATCGTCCCGAGCTTTCCGTGACTGGAAGTACCAAGGGGTTCCTCGACATGACTTATGTCTTGGCACGTGAAAGCCCCCCCCTAGTCCTCGTGCTGATACGGTAGCGACACGGGTACTGACGTAGCTGGAGTCTAAAATATATATTATCAAAATAATTTTCTACGTTGAAATCTTGACTAGATTACTATAAAACCTCATATTTATCCACCAAAAAGAAAAAGAAATAGAAGAGAAAAAAATGGTGAAAGAAAGATCTCTCAAAAATTAATGTTTGTTTTCGTTGTAGTCGCTTGGATCTTTAGACTAGTGGTCAACAGCGTTCCATCTCCTCAATCAGCCTCTCGTCTCCCTCCACCTCTAAAGTTATCTATGGAAACCCAGCAGGTGGCTTAACGAGAGTTATCCTTCTGGATGGATCAGTGGAGTCACTGTTATATTTGCCACGTCCATATGGTCTTTCCATGGCCAACCCTACGACTCTCACTATGGCCATTTGCACTCCACCAGCACATGTCAACCCCCGCTACTTTTGAAGTCAACAGCATGGCGGCTTCTGGTGCCTGCCTCGTCAACACGGTTCCCTGTCCGCTCATGGCAAAGAGAGTTGCCTTCTTCCTCTCTCACCCCTTTCAAACAACAACGCCATATACATAATCGATGTGCATCCTTCAGTTGAGCTGCTTGGGTGACGTATTAGCAAACTTATCCCTTCAACTAGTAATTAGAAACATTCTCTTACTAATGCTTATATTATACGTATCATGGTATGTAATTTCGAATAGTACCACTCGGTATGAGCGATACGTATCGATCCGATGACATATCGGTATGCGAACCATTCGCTACCGAACATACCATGCTACAGTACTATCGTAATACACTGTAGCGGTGCTATAGTAAGAGGAAATCGCTCGATAGACCCTGGTATACCGTTCGGTACGTCGGTACCGTATCATACTGAACCAATCTTAAAATAATGGTACGATACGATATTGCATATATTGATACACACTACTTTACTGTTGTTGTTAACATCTTAATTCTGAATTCAAGTTTGTTCGTTCTTATGTAATTTCTAGTCGTAAATGTTAGACTAAAATTATTTAAACATGATTATTCTACTATATATTGGAAATTCTTTTCTTTGTTGATGGAAAAGACTCTTAAATGTCTATTTGCATGTGATTTATTAGAATGTTTCTTTAAGCAATAATTCATCGTCAATGGAGAAGCTTTGAAGTGTCCCTTTCTTTGCATGTTCTTTTTGTTGAGAGGCAAAAAAAAATCCTACTGTTGTAATAGTTTCCGCACTTCTTGTAGCTCCTCCTTTTAAAATGGCCTGTTTGGAAGCAGGAGGAGGGCATCTCCAGCCCCATCGCCGCCCAAATCCTCGACTTCTGCGACGGCGACGTCGGTGGGGATCTCTTCCCACCGCCCGACATCGCCCTCCTCCGGTTCACCGACGACGTGAACGCCGAGGCGTCCGCCACCACGCCTCTCCCTTGCTACACCGACGACGCCTCCTTCTCACCCTTCCCCTCCCCCATCGACTCCGCCACCCTCTCTGCCCTCCTCGACGCCCCCAGTTCGCAGCTGCCCGACACCGAGGCTGACGTCCTCCCCGCCGACTCCTCGCCGCTGAGCCCTCCCCTGGCCATGTTCCCCGCACCGCCGTCTTACGCAGGGGAACACCACCTGGACCCCTTCGACGACCAGATATCGATGGGCGACGCGGCCACGAGCGGGTACCGACCGTACTCGCCTGATCCCGCGGCGGTCCGGGGCCCACCAAGCTGCCACCAGCAGCGTCTGACGGCAAGCGAGGAGGAATACTACGCCGCTGCGGCGGTGACGGCGATGCAGCAGACACCCGGGTTCGCGGGGATGGAGCCGTGCGTCCTCCTCGAAGGGGGCGGCGTCGGGGCGTTGTACTACCGGGGTGGAATGGCGGGCGAAGAGGGGCGGGACGGGTTCTTTTATGCGGGCGGGATGATGGCGGCGGCGCCAGGCGCGGGCTTCGTGGGACCACCTGACGTGGCGGATTACCATAGGATGGATGGTGTTTTGGGATTGTACGCTCAGGATACCCAGCGAGCGTATAGCACCGGCGATTTGCAGGTACCCACGTCAAACTCGATACGATATCCTTTCCTTTTTTTTTGACTCATCTCTTTCGTTATTTCTCAGCTATATTACTTTTTAATGCCATTATCTCTTGCATTGCACGCATATCAACCATGCGTATGTACAATTAGAAGGACGATTACATTACAAAGAGAGAGAGAGAGAGAGAGAGAGAGAGAAATCCATGACTAAATTCTATCAATATCATATTTTTATTATTCATACAAAAAATAATAGAAGGTGCACATATCTCAAGCCTCCCATACAAAAAATTATTCTTCACTCAAAGATGTTGAGTGAAGAACACCCTTAGTCTGCACTTGCAAATTTGTGGTTCTCGAAAGAGGACCAAGCATATGTTTAGGTCACATTTCTGGCTCCTGTTAAAACTTTAAAGGACCCTATTCAAGATCATTTTGATATGGATGCTATAGTAACATTATTAGGTCGACACATGACTGTGACATTAATACATGAACAACATTATTCTGGGATATGTCATAGTCTTCAATAAAGTTCTTTTTCTTTTGGGGGCATCTATAGGACTGAGATAATGTAATCTAAAAGCCCAGAACAGGAGGATTCTCTCAGTTATCATATGCAAACCAATGATTGAAAGTGAGAGCTCAAGACCATTGACTACAGAATTTTTCTGCAGCTCTTTTGACAAAACAGTCATTAGATGCTTCAACTGTTGATCCATTATCCCACGCAATCCATAAATTATAACAGATAAAACCGGGAATCAAAGCCCGCATTTTTCATCTGACCACATCACTAACGAACAGAAGAATAGATCCAGCTTATCCAGTATCTGATGACAATTGGTCTGAACCTGGTGCTGTAGTCATGACTTTTTTTTTTTTTTCCCCTAAAGACAGTAAATATGGATAACATACCTTGGCTTCTTTATATAAAGTTAGTATACAGTTTGATTTGCCTTATAAAGGTAATTCGAGGAGGCAGCCAACGTCTGATGGCCGGAGGCAGTGGCAAACCGATGCTGCTGCCAGCATCCGACATCCCGGTCATGGATGATACCACCTTCAAAGTAGGCCGCTTGTCCGTCGAGGAGAGGAAGGAGAAGATCCACAGATACATGAAGAAGAGAAATGAAAGAAACTTCAGCAAAAAGATCAAGGTAAAATGCATGGTTCAAAAATTAATTGAAAAACAGATTAAATGATTTAACAGCTAACCACCAAAACTGATCACAATGCTTGCAGTATGCTTGTAGGAAAACTCTAGCAGACAGCCGACCAAGAGTCCGTGGACGGTTTGCTAGGAATGATGAATTTGGGGAGATAACAAAACCCAGTTCCAGCAACCATGAATTCGATGATGACGAAGAAGTAAGCACACACTTTTCCCATTTTTTATTGCTGCTCCACGTATCTATTCCTAGAAAGCTCCTCACAGCTTAGAAATCTGAATTTTCCTCATGCGCTCTTCAGAAATATTGAGATCTATCAAGAAAGATAAAAATCTGACTCAAAAGAGTAGCACAAAAGATATTGATGACCTAAGTTTTACTTGATGTGAGAACAGAATTTATTGGTCATAACGTAGACTGATCTAAGGTTAGCTTGCATGTAGAAATGAAAAAATGCTATGAGATTCATGATTATATTTCAGAAAATCAACCAGGAATTATTGTCGGTTAGCTTTACATTAAAAATGATAAATGAATAATGCTTTCATAATATGGTGCTTTACTTCTAGTAGTTTTTCCTTCACATTTACTATTAGCTCACTCACTTTAGTGTCTTTAATACTGATACTTGGAACACGAAAAATTCTGAACATCAAATAGCACCATCCAGTGCATATAAAAAGGAAAACAAATTGCGAAAATAACTACCACCATAATCATTTTCTCAAAGAGCTTAGAAGCTTAAAAGAACATCAAGTTGCAAACAAAAGAAGATTCAATTTTTAGACCTGATCAGAATTAGAAAGATCGGCTACTTTGTAAAATAGCTCCAATCTAAATTCACAGCCTGATAAATCAGAGGTAACAAGCTTCCGCAGAATGATCCATAGTAGTTCCTTCTTCGCACTGAGTGGGCATCCTTACTAATTCTAACAACATACTGCTTATTCTGTAGGTGGTTGTGAAGGAAGAAGAAGACATACTTGACTCCTTGGACATCCTTGCACATATTAGTGGCGTGAACTCCTTCAAATACAACTTCACTCTTGAGTCATGGATACGACCATGAGTCCTAGACATGATAAGTTTGACTCTTATTTGCTGTTTTCTTTTATAGCCATTCAACAGCTGATGTAGCCATTATATCCATGCAATAAAATGAATGGCATGGAAACTGATGTTACTGCCAGAAAATTTCTTCCCACTTTATAATTGTTTCAACACCAAGATACATAGATAGGCATCATGATGAAAAATCATCGTGGAACTTATGTCTGCAAACTTTCAGAAATCATTCATTCCTATTAAGTCATGGTGAAACAAAACAATAAATCAGTTGATTAGCCTCTCATGAACTCAAATCAAACCATATATCCTGTTAACTTGTTAACAGGTTCCCTGATGATATTAGGGATGCTGACACCAGATTGAACTTTTGTAACCACACTATCATTAATATCTTATGCCAGGTAACAAGAAGCATGAGCGTTTAGTACCCATTTTAATCTTACAGAAATAACCTTTAGAGATAATAAATGATGTCTGATTTTATCCTTGCTTTCCATAGAAAAAAGTTTCCCATGTACATGAGTTATATCTGTTCAAGAATAGAAGTTCTAGAACAATATTTTTCAACATCAAAGTCCAGTTTGATCATGATGCAGGCAGAGCAAGTTATAGGAAGCTATCAAAAGAATATCCAACCACAGCATACTCAAAATTAACTTTAGTGACTTGTGCCCCTTAAAAGAAACTGCAGTGACTGATGAAGTATTTTGGACCCTTAACAACTAAGGTAGTAGAGCAGATTATCCAACAAGTCCTTTGCAGGCAATCAAATAGTCAAAAGTTTGAAAAAGGAAAAAACACATTCTAACATGTTAAAGAAGTTATTGCCAATGTTTGCTAAGAATAATTACGATGTGCAACTTGTAACAATAAATTTTCAGTACAACATGCACAAGTCAGTAGATGGTGAGAATACTCTGACTAATCAAGTGCATATTTATGAGGTTTTCTGGCCTCTATAATAGATTCAGTTCTGACATACTTTATTTC
Source organism: Musa acuminata AAA Group (assembly GCF_036884655.1). NCBI lineage: Eukaryota > Viridiplantae > Streptophyta > Magnoliopsida > Zingiberales > Musaceae > Musa > Musa acuminata. Next base: position 9,442,168 of record NC_088356.1, on the reverse strand, counting down.
AGGAATGCCTCCGGTTCTTTAAATACCTCCTCTTTTTCTTGTGTTCTGTTTATTTTCCAGTATAAATTATATTTTGGTTTTATGACAGTTCTGTGACTATAATCCTTCAACTTTCAATAAAAACATGCATAAGCCTGCAAGGAGACATTGACCTGTCAACACAACAAAAGCTTTTGCATCTGAAGGTACCAGACTGATAAGAACTTGGTCAACTGTAACAAGAATGAACAGACCAAATTCAGGGGAATTTTAAATGTCTGAAGGGGACACAAAGGAAGGTCTGTTCCAGTGCAACTGAATTTCTCATGAAGTAGGCAGGGAACTATTTAGCCTGGCTATAAAAGACAATCAAACGAACTACCAAAAGCAGACTAAAAAGGAATAGGAAAGACATAATTGGAAGATACAATTAAAGGACATAGTTAACTATAACCAAAGGACTTATCTGAAAACAGTATAATCTGATTAGCTAGAAAAGTCGAATAGATCATTTCAATTATCTTATTGAAATTGACATAATTGGGTAGGAAAGGCATTAAATCAAAGGTAAAAAACACTCCTGCTGCTGTCCAAGTGAGATGAAGGCACATTAGCCTTGTCTCTTAGATGTGTCACTTGGCAATTTACCCCAAAAGGACATTCAACAGATCAAGTCCTAGAAGAAGAAAAAGGCTGGTTGTATCCAGGGTATAGGTGTTCTGGGTAGTTTATCCTGTTTCTCAATTCATACAAGTATTAGGCGACACTACTTGTCAGGAAACCATGATGATTCTCTTGTTTACTTGCAGATCTTGATTTCAGAAAGTTAGTTTGATCAATGATCACGATTTTCGGTTTAAATTTAAGCACAAATTGCAAAGTTGGAAGTTCCACCACTTTCCTCATCTAGAGAGCATTTTACTCAATTACTTGTGATGACTAGCTAATCCTTTGGTTGAATATTTTGAAGAAAGTCTTAATTCAAAGTTGAAAGGTCTCCTTATTGGACCTAACTGAAATAAGGAAATAACTATTTGTAATCAAATATTATACTCAAGAAACATTCACTTACATGGTAAATAGATATCCATCAATTAAGCAATCTCCCCTGCAAATGACCCCAGTGACATTGTCAATGAAAACTCACGGAAAAAGAGTTCAGTACATGATACATTTATTTTTGCAGCACATTTTCCAATCATCAGTGATGGAAACAAGAGAACGAGCCTGAAAAAACATAAGCATCGATTATACTTTTCATTTTACAACAACGAGTATATTTTTAGTTCAAAACTATAGAAAACTTGACCATTATACGTTAACTAAACTAAATTAACTGGATTACCTCATTTACAGGACAAGTAAAGGCAATTCAGACAAACACGAACCTGAAGCCATCTCACCTATCAGAACTCCCTCCGGCAAAGGAAATTGTTCCGCACGGAAAACTCTGGCACGTCCATGAAACCCATCAAGATCCAATCTCTTTGCAGCTCAAACGAATCCCATGACTCGACATGCCTCTCACAAATCAACACTCAAGCTGGTACTTCGTGCCCTGCTCGATCAAAAGCCAGCGTTTAATGCCTCTCCCGAATGTCGCTGCCTCAACCGGAAATCCCTGTGCATCTATGCAATCTCTGAGCACCGAATTTAATTCCAAACCCATGAATCCGTCAGGAAGTTTCACAGTGTTCGTCGTGATCTTGTATCCACCTTTCAGAAACCCTATCACCAGGGAACCATCAGCGACGGGCGGGGATTTCGCGTACTCGAGCAGATTGACGACGCCAAGGCAAGCCACGGCCTAACGAGGGATTTGGTGCCCTCGATTTCGCCGTTAGCGAGCTTGATCACGATGAAGAGGGGCTTGTGGGATTGTGATCGGACTAGGAAAAGGGAGGAGAAGGGTTTAAATTTTGGATCGAGGGAAGGAGAGGGGTTAGGGAAGAGAGGCTTCCGTTCTTAGCAGTCCACGGAGAATTGGCGTTCGCTTCGACGGAGACAATTGTGCACATAAATATACACAGATATCCTCTAAAGTCAATAATTTGTGTATTTATCTCTTTATATATATATATACATACATATATATATATATACATACATATATATATATATACATACATATATATATATATATATACATACATATATATATATATATATGTATATATTCTGATACAAACAATATGGGCGATTTTTTTGGAAAAAAAATCTATTCTTGGGTTTTTTTTTTGCAAGATGCTTAGCTTTATAAATTTTTTATTTAGTACTCTTTTTATTGATACCCTAAATATATGTTATCACCTCCTCCTCATATCGTCAACCATTATCTTTTTTCATTATTACTACCTATGATTTGTTATACTCTCACGTCATATATATTTTCACTCCTTGTTTTATCCTCTTCACTTTCACGTTACCCTTGTCACTTAACTCAACTCGTTATCGGAAGGAAAGATATCAACAAAAAAACTCATATGAAGAAAAAGAAAGGATATAACTCATTTTTCTATAGAACAATATCAAATCCAATGACATGTAGAGAGCAATATAAAGATCAAGAGGATTGAAGGCAACAACCAAAAAGAGTGTGAGTCGATGACACAACGATAGAGCAAGAGCAGGTGATAAGAAGTATTTAGGTCATAAAAAAATCTAATTAAAAAATTTAAAAACCAAAGTATCTTTCGAAAAAAAATCTAATAGAGGTTTTTCAAAAAAATCATCATAGCAATATTACCTACTAATAATTTTAATATTTACCCACTAAATTTATCTAAAATATATTATTATAAAATTTAAAAAAACTTAAAATAATCCAAACAATATTGCATGTACTAATAATTTTAATATTTACCCCCTAAATTTACCTATAATATAAGTTATACAATTTAAAAACACTTGTACATGTTCTCAAAGTCAACTCCTGTTAGGTACAAAGGTCACTGTTTGTGATCTGAGTCGGAGCACAGGAGGAAGGCATCATGCCCGTTGGTGGGACATCGAGTGAAACCCACACGACCAGTCATGTGGAGCTCATCGTCTTCCTCCCATGCGTCGTACTACTCCCCACTTCAACACTGACGCTTTTCTTCTTCTTCTTCTTCTTTTCTTAACGCTTTCATGAGCATCAGTCGAGAAAAACTACCTCTTCGTGACGTCCAAGCAACGTCGCGAACCTTCACTCGTGCTTGCCCCTCTGTCGCACAAGGTGTTCGACGCAAGTGTTCAAACTTCGCAAGGTTGATCTCACTCTGAAGCAGGCTAAGAATCAGAGACTTTGGTGGCAAGTGAAAGGAACACTTGCTTCCCATGTCAAACACGAGCCATGTGGGCTTAGGGAAGGCAGCGCGAGTCATGTCACAGCATCCCTATGGGAAATCGCGTTCAACAGCTCATTGCTTATTCAACTTCGTCCTACGGTAACGACGACGAAGTGCACATCGCTGTCAGAGTCCACCAACAGCACCAGTTGAACAAGTGCATCTGTGCGCAGTGAAACCATCCATCTGTTGGCCACTTACTGCCTCGCACCATCGCCGTGACGGACAGGCAAAAGACGTTTGAGATGGTGGTGGGCTTATTCACTATCATTATCTTTCTACATGGGGATTACTTCGTCTTAGTGTATGTCGTCTTGCTTTAGATTTGGTTCATCGACGTTGTATCATCGTATCGGGTGGAGATGTTCATGAACCGATCACCAGACGGAGCTTTGAACGCTCGCGGCGCATGAAAGTTTGACCAAGCAGGAAAGAAATAATATGAGTGATCAATAACAAGAAAAGGCGACGCCATGCGGGAATAGAGCGGTGGGTCGCGTTAGGGGAACAGAAAACGACACGCCGTTCGCGGATGTTTGGATGTTACCGTGTTCTTCGCACTCTCCATCGACATCGATAACTCTAAACTATTCTCTTATTTTGACAATTAGAAGGCGATGAGCCTGGGACCACTCCATTGTTCTTCACACGCTTCTCTCTCTCTCTCTCTGTGCAGTGGTGAAGTACAAGAAAGAAAGAAAAGGACAGACAACTCGAGATCGTGTGTCTACCGTTCTTTTCGACGGATAAGGAAATTACAGAAAAAACTAGTTTTTGAGCAATTTAAAGAGGAAAAGATTGAATTTTGGATCACAGGTCGTCGGAGACCCGTCCGTGATTTGAACAGGGAAAAAAGGGTTTTTTTTACCTTAAACTTACATCAATTGACAGACCAAGATGTCACTTCCAATCGAAGGGAAAAACACGCAAAGATACAGGTTTTTATATTTGTTTCAGCGAAAAAGATGCTTTTTTTTTTGGATTCGAAAAAGTCTCACTCGAGCGGTTCGATCACATGGGGTGACGAGCAGACGGGGACGACGCCTCTGATTCGTTTTTCTTTTATTTCTTGGTTGCTTCCTTCTTTCGTGTTATCTTTCTTCTCCTACGCTGCTGCTGCTATTAATAATGACGGGAGTAACGGTGGTTCGGGGGGTTGCAGGTTCTTTCGGGGAAGAGCAATAGCTGCGAACGCGTTACGCATAAAAAGAAAGTAAAAGAGCTGCCTTTTTTTCTCCTCTCTGCGGCTCTTCTGGTCTTTGTTTGCCAAACCATTTCTTTGTCTCTGCTCGATACACCTCTTTTTCCAGTCTTTTTTTCTTTAGTTTGGTTCCACAACACCTCTCTTTTGTAATCTTCTCCGAGGTGAAGAAAACCACCTTTTTCTCTTCTCGTCTCCTCTTCTGCTTCTTTTCTTCCTCTTTTCTCCGAGTACTCTTACAAAGAAGAATAACTTCTCTTTGGTTCTCCGGGCCTCGTTCTCTTCTTACCATGTCCGGTGAGATTTGGCACTCGAAGAAGGAGAAAGATGGTTGATTTTTCAGGAACTTCCAGTATAACTCATCAATCTTCGCATGAGAAGCAGGCAGTCGGTCCAAGTTATTCGGAGAATGAAATGCCATTAATCTCCAAGGTGAGTCTCCTGATGCCCTGTTCTTATCATTTTCTTGATATATCTGCTTGCCATAAGCCCGCAGTAAGATTGAACTGTTCAAACATTCATTCTCTTGAACATTCATGGACTTCAACAACAGCCGTGTCTTCTCTATGTGGATTTTTAGTTCGGAACAGTGCGAGCCAAAAGCATAATACTCTGTTGCTTTAATGTGTTCTTATTACCATATTGAATTCGGTTCATGTGGCCAAGACATTCACGAAGCTTATGGTGTAGGATTCAATCAACTCAAGAAGATTTAAAACTATTCAGTAACACTTCCATTGGATTCTCATTTTCTATTTCCTAAATTTTTTTTCTTCTCAAATTAGATTTTTGCCTTAATTGGTTATTTTATTTCTTTGCTTGTGTTATTTAATAGCAAATATTAATTAGCAACTGAAATCTATTGGCAGATTTATGTGGACAAGCTAGAAATAAAAACCAAATAAAATAAATAAATAATTATTATTTTTTAAATTCCTCTCCAATTTAGTGGTGGGCAGACACCTCTCACCTCTCCTCCATTAACGATGGACAAAGAGGGTCTACAAGCGAGAGAGGATCCAGAGGAAGGAAGACTGTCATCTTGGAGAGAGGTAGGTACTTAAATGGGATAGCCACATATCATAAGCTGAAGAATTAGCAAATCCATGTTTTCTATTCAATCCTTCAAATTTGTTGAGCATATGCTTCATTTTTATTTTTACTAGCAGAGGAAGCCAAGTTATTCTTAGTGGCTAATGATTGTATGCATGTAGCTTGAAGGAGAAGATGGAAGATGTATTCCCAGTTGGCCAAGAATCATTAGAGGATAAACACAAGAAGAATAATGCTGGGGTTGAGAACGACAACCACTACTCCCTGTCGGAATGCAAATTGGACTGTGAGCATGTCACCAGCAAGCTACCGTTGATTTTGGATATCAAGCAACCCAAAAGATGTCGAAGATGCTGCCAGTTGCATAAATCTTGTTCTTGCACCAATCAATTCGTCCTGTCGGACTTCGGTTTGGAGACTCTCCGTATTTTTTGCCGGAAGAGTTCCTCGTTGACTCTCCCGGGCCTCGAGTCAAACTCTAAACAGCAAAGGAAATCACGAAGCACACACAGCGTGACTGATCTCGTGGCTGAATGTTCTCCTGTAGCTCGATCAGGAAATATAGTTGTGAGTCCTTGGAACAGACGGGTATTTGATTCGATAGAAGCAACTTTGAGATCGAGAGGCCTCATGAAAAGCCCAGTAATTCTTGGAACAGCTTCACCAGATGATGACATGAAACGGGTTAGGACAAAATCAATCAGCTTAAGCGATGCGAAATCCCCCGAGTCGATATCCTTTCATTCTGGGCTTCAGAATTCAACATCGGGCAGTCCCAGAATAGTGGCCACACCTTGCAGAAGGCAAAGTTCCGAGTTAAGCATCTCCCAGGAGATGCCTTCTTCTTGCTCAGATACATCGTACCGGACCGATTCATCTGCAGGCTTCAATTCTGCACTGCTTCACTGTGTTTGGGAGGATGGAAATCCTTACTTTGTGTTCTCTGTGGGCGAGGATCAAGCTGATGTATACATGGCCAGTCCTCATAAGACCAAGTCTTCAGCTGACGAGGCCCTGGATTACATCTATCTGTTCCATGCATGCAAGAACAACAGAAAAAAATCAGAGTTCCATCTTCATAATGGCTCAATATTTGTTGCTAAGATGAAGGTGCGAAGTTCTCTAGTTCTCAATTCCAGCAGAACTAAATTTGTAGAGTCTGAGTTTGTTCTGTCTGCTGCTAAAGAGGACTCATTCAATGAAATGCAAAGATCCTCTCCTTGTTTCACCAAAAGCAAGGGGATGACCGGAAGGTTGTCTGAGATATTTAGGCGAAGTCATCGGTACAAATCCAACTCCATCAAAAGAGTTGGTGGTGGATCAAGCTGTCAGGTTGAGGACCTGCCACAAACGTATGCGAGCGAGTTAGGAATCATCGATGAAACAGGCTGCCCAAAGCTCCCATCTGATGATATTCCACACAACCTCGAGTTGGCAGCAATAGTCGTGCAAGATTTTGGGTACCAAAGCAAACATTTAGCAAGCTTTGATGGTTGGGGCCTCAAGTTTCTTGAGAAAGCTGGAACTGATTCTTCTCAAGGTCCTCCATCTTCTTCTGCTAGATACAAGGAAAACTACACGGAACACATGAACTCAGACAGGAATGTGAGTGTTCTACTCCCAGCCGGATTTCATGGTGGTCCAATGGCCAGAGCTGGTGGCCCTTCCAGTCTCACCGAGAGATGGAGGACCAATGGACATTGCGACTGTGGTGGATGGGATGTTGGGTGTCCTCTGACAATACTTAGCAACAACAACTCCATCTATTCAGAAGGACTAGCAGAAACAGAAGATGATTGTAAGCCTCTCCGCCTTTTCATAGAGGTGAGTTAGTAGTATGCATTCCAGAACTGCCTGCCTTATATTTGTTCACGTAGTTGCATTGGTAGAGAACTTGTCAGAACTATAGTACGTAAATAGCATCGTAGACCATCTCATGCATGTCTCCCCAAGCCTTTTTTTTCATGCTTTTGGACCTGATTGTGTCAAGGTGACTTATCTCTACGAATTTCAAAACCATCCTTCCCTTGTGTCGTCATGTCATCATTTTCCTGCTCAATTCTCCCCTAGTTGTGATCTGATCATGATACTTGTCTGATGCTTCTTTCAAGTTCAGGGAATTTGTAATTGTCTGGAGAAATGCACTCTTGATCTGACTGTTTGTGTTTTAGTTGACTTGGCCTCTAATGTATTGCATGTATTAAGGCCATGATTTGCTTGCCTCATATCTGAATTCTGCTTTCCCCTCAACCTTGCCCAGTAATTTTGATGTTTCTGAAGTAGCATAAGGCAAAGGTAAATTGTTAGTGACGGGAGATAAAATGCACTTTGTAGAGCTGCAGTCAGAAAACAACAAAAAGAAAAAGGAAAAAGAAACTGAGAGATGCTTTGCTATCTACCACAGTACACACTGCAAAGATACTAATATGGCATAAATTGCTGTTTCCCAGGGTGCAAAGCAAGATGGACTCACTTTCAGTTTCAGAATGTTCAGCGTGAGCAGAGACGTCTACATCGTCTACTTCCAGCCAACTCTTTCAGCTCTGCAGTCATTCTCCATAGGAGTAGCAATGATCCATTCAGAGTCCTCAGATCTGTGTCCACAATGGTGACAAGTATCATACTACGTTAACCCCCTTTTTCTTTTGTGATGTTTCCATATACAAGTGATAATACAGATGTGTAGCATTCTTTATCCCCTTGCAATTTTCTAGACTGATGTTTCCATCTACAAGTGATAAATACAGTTCTTGCAATCGGACTATCCAAACTTGGTCATCATCATCTTTACTCCCACTATTTGTAGCAGATGAATCGCACATCAAACAGATAGAACCACAAGATGATAGCACTTCAACGAGTCCTGCTTATCTTTCTTGTTGCATCATACTTTGGACTGTGACTCTGCACCGACTTCATAGCTTCGTACATCTTTCTTGTGTAAAGGTTAGGAACATGGATGCAATATTAACATGGCTTCCAGCTTCCGAGCGTCACAGATTACACTAATAAACACAATCCAGAGGACTCAGAATATTAACATCGAGAAAAGTCTCGGACGTTCTCAGAGGGTGAACAGAGACTCCCAACATTGCAGCATTTAAAATTACAAACACTTGCTCACAACCAGCGTCCAGAAGTTGTAGGAACATTATTACTAAGAAATTATTAACACACTGCTGCTACAGAAGATGAGCCTAATATGTCTTCTCGTATGCCTCTCGCTGGCTGGCGCAGTACTCGAACAAGCTTCCATCGAAACATCGCCTGATGGCTTCTCTTGGCAGGAAACCCTCCTCGTCTCTGGCAAGCAGGTAGAGGATTAACCATTCCAACTTCGCTGTGATCCTGCACTAAAACACATGATACAACATGAGACATGATGATGTGAGTCCTCCAGCTGGAGGTTCGTATCTAAATCACAAGAGAACAGAGTCTTTTTGGAAGATGATTAGAAGATGCCTCACCCCCCAAAGATGTCATAGGTAACTCGTTGGCCTTCTGTCATTCGCCACATTTCAGCAAAAGTAAGCCGGTTGGGATCTGTCCGGGCATATTTACTGAATATATTCTCAAAATTCACGGGGACAAATCTGAAACCAACGACGTACATTAGCAGTACATAAATATACATATACGGACTTTGTATAAGAAATTGGAATACCTTCCTTCGGCATCAAAAGTTCCCGAATCACTGCCATGCTTGCATCTATGGATGTTGTGGATGTATATCGGAAAGAAGGGAGACGGAATCCAACCCTGCCAACGGTTGACTTTTATTGTGCATGCAAACCAAATGACATTAAATAGTAGACTAATATTATCCGATGAATCTGTCTCATTAGCTTACCGGAAGAGATGGATAGCTCAGGGCTCCATTGATTAGAATTGCCATGATCAATGACAGTATAGGGTTGAAACCGATCGCTCGAGATCCTGTTTTCTTGATGTCAGTCGAGTGAAAAAAAGAACAGTCTACCAATTTCTTTCTATTAATCCGGCAGATTCAATCTACCACTGACCCGCCATGAAAGACTAGCTAGCATGCTCTTATACGTATCATACCTGCGTAGGTTTCCCAAGGGTACACGATCCCGTTATCATCCAAGTCGAAGAAGGCAACGTGCTGCTGAAGAACACTCAGATGATGATGCTTGTGCTCTTTTGTACCTTCAGGATGATACACGTCCGGAGCAGCTAATCCTCTCGACAGATCTGTAGTTCAAGTTTCACCCAGGCTTCATTGAGAAGTTCTCAAGAACACGTATTCGAGAACATACGCTTACAGTAGAACACGAACACAATGTAGATACTAGATGTAACGTTAGAACTCCATGAACACAAGTTTGATGCTCTCATAGAAGTATACTTGCATGGCTTGGACAAACACTCATGTCAGTGCATCTTCCTTTACCTTTTGCGAGCAATTAGCGGACTTAGCTTGGAAGGACATCATGATTCAACCGAAGCTTCCATTACCCTCGGCATTAGGGGGCCACTTTAAACCATCGAAACTACTGTAGAAATGATGAGCTCACTCGGACGACAGACATAAAAGAGAAGCACTCACAAGGCTTAGGAAGGTGTTCCTCCAGGTCAGTCCGTATCCTCCTCTCCAGCGTCACCGGCGCCTGCGTCGCCATCGTCAACATCGCGTCCTTCGACTCCGTCATCCTCGCTCACCTCCTCCACCCCGATCTCACGCTCACACAAAACCGGGCACAATCCCCACAATGCAACGACTCCCGTTAACCGGGAAGTACGGGCTCCTGATATAGAGAGCAAAAGAGAAAGGGTTGAAGAGAGATCAGGCATATGCGCGGACACGAGGAGCGCCCGACGCCCTCAACGTGGGCGTGTGCATGGCAGCCGTTCCCGAAGGACGCGAAGCGGTGGCGCGCCATTCCTGACAACTGCACGAACTCCGTGCGCCACCTGTCCCCGCCGCCCCTGGCACGGCAAATTGATCGGTCACATATGACGTATCTGATCATGGTGCTGATTGCCACGTGTCGGTTAGGAAGGACTCGTGGCTGTGTGACAAACCCGTCTGCTGTCTCTCTGCTTCTTATTTTTCCAAGCGACTCTCCTATAGCACGTACCATGTTACAAACTCCCAGCTCCGGCGGCCGCCGCTTCCACCCTCCTCCCCTGGCTAGCTGCGTCCCGTGGTTACCGGCTGATAGAGAAAATAATGGGCCGCTGACGCGTCGTGACGACAGCCCCCGGCCAAAGCAATAACGCTGACTAGACCCGTCCGGACGACTCCCGCTGTTGAGAGGCGACCTCCGACCCCGCATGATTGACCACGACCAGGCCGGACAATGACCTGCCCCTCGCCCATACCCTGCCATGAACCGCTCCACCACGCGATCCCAGCAGCCGCGTCAGACGCCATCAGAGGTACCCCCTCACCCCAGCAGGCGGTCAAATCAGGTAATGCTAACCTCCTCTATAAATACCCCTAAGTCCTAAGCAAAAGGGGGGAGAAAAAGGGCTCTCAACGTACTCAATACTCGGAGGTTTCTCCTCCTCCTAAAACCCCCTCCGCACCTTTCGCTAACTTGATCGTCGTAGGGGTCGGGTCGAGCACCCCGACCCGGCCTTGGTGCAGGTGAGAAGCCTTCGGAGTTCATCGCCTACGGAGACTCAGCGGGTTCAAGGAGACTCCCCCTCCTTTGACCACCACCTTCCGGACCCGAACCGAGCCGCGACGACCTCAGGGCCACGGCTGAACAGTTACTGACCGTAACATTTTGGCGCTAGAAGGAGGGCCCGGAATGTCGACTGGTCAACAAACCCGCCTCGGCGATTCCCCAACTGCGAGAACGCACCCGGTCGGGACCCCGAGAGATCATCCCCCGCGGGAAGAGCCCCAAGAGGGGCGTCTCGCTTCGACTTCGGAGCAATACTGGCGCCTGTTCAATGACCCGGGCCTGTTGCCACCCGACGCCACCGTCGTCCCCCCATCAGTTTCCCCCGAGGCCTTCCACGACCTCGCCCACCAAGTAAGGGCACTGACGGGCATGGTGCAAGCCATCGTTCCGCTCATCCCCCAACCGACGCCCCCGCAAACGGACCAGCCCTTGCATCAACGGGAGCCTGCCTCTCGGGAGCACGCGCCACCCCCCAGGCCTCCTCCGTCGCCCCGAAACCAAGCGACCCGGCTCGGTGATCGGGTGACCGTGGGCACGTCGAGTCGCCCCGAGCCCGAATGGCCACCCGCGAACTCAACCCACACCTTGCAGGCGCAGCTGCATCTTTTTAATCAACGTTTGAACGAGGTACAACAAGAAGTTCGCAGGTCGAAGGGAGAGCCCGGAACGGAAGGGTACCAAGGATCCCCATTCGCGCCCGAAATACAAGATCAGGCCATCCCGCCGCACTTTCGGCTTCCATCCCTGGACGCCTACAACGGCGCCGCCGACCCCGCGGATCACGTAGCCGCGTTTCGCGCCCAAATGGCGCTGTACGGAACCTCTGACGCCCTGATGTGCAGGGCATTCCCGACAACTTTGAGGGGGCCGACCCGCGCATGGTACGGCAGCCTCAAGGCAGGGACCATCTCTTCTTTCGACCAGCTCGCCCGGGACTTTGAGCTCAACTTCCTCGCCTACGCCCGCCCGAAGCCATCCGCGGCGCTACTCCTCGGACTCAACCAAGGGGAAGATGAGTCCCTTTCCCACTTCTTGGACCGTTTCACGACGCAGATCCGAGGGCTCTCGGACGCTCATCCTTCCCTATTGATGCAGGCATTCATGATAGGCTTACGACCCTCCAGGTTCTTCTGGTCCCTGGTAGAGCGACCCCACACAACGGTGCCAGAGATGCTCCAGCGGGCGAGCCAATTCGTCGCGGCGGAGACATGGATGGCCGGGAGACCCAGGGGACACAGGGGAACCAAATCGGAGCCGCCTCGACAGCAACAGCCACCAACATCTCGGCGCAGGTCGGACAGATCTGACCCAACGGCTCCGAGGCCCCCCCTGCCGGCTTTGAATTCATCTCAAACAGACATATTCCTTCATATAAGGGGAAAAGGTTTGCTCAAAGAACCCTACCCGATGAGTGACCCCCGGGCGCTGGCAGATCAATCGAAATACTGCCGCTTTCACCGGCAACGTGGGCACGACACTGAACAATGCCGGGAGTTGAAAAGGCAGATCGAGGAACTCATCCGCAGGGGGCACCTCGATCAGTATCTCCACCCGAACAAAGAATCTTCTCCCCGCCCGGAAGGACCCGTCGAGCGACGAATCGACGTGATATTAGGCGGCCCCGCATCCGGTGGAGACTCCATGGCCCGCAAGAAGGCATACGCCCGAGCCACCTCAGCTGAGGCTCCCAGACACGCGCCCGGACCTAGTGTCACCTTCCCGGCCAGGGCGTATGAACAGGTCGAACACAATGATGCACTCGTGATTTCAGCCAGGATCACAAACGCGCAGGTACAAAGGATCATGGTCGACACCGGAAGCTCGGCCGACATACTGTACCTCGACGCCTACCGGAAGCTCGGCCTACCCAGGGATAGCATGAAGCCGGTGTCCTCGGCGCTCACCAGCTTCACCGGCAATTCAGTCTCGCCGCTGGGGGCGGTCACTTTGCCCCTGACCCTGGGAGTTCCGCCGAAGTTGAAGACAACGATGACCACCTTCTTGGTCATCGACCTCCCCGCCGCTTACAACGCCATCCTCGGCCGACCGACACTCAACAAGGTCAGAGCTGTCGTCTCGACCTACTATCAAACCGTGAAGTTCCCAACCTCAGCAGGGACCGGCGAAACTACGGGAAGCCCTCGAGAATCCCGGCGCTGTTACTTGACCGCCGTCTCGCTACCGAAGAAGCCCAGGGACGAACCACCGTTGACGGACCCCCGAGAAATACAGAGGTCGGCCCCCCATGTCGAGCCGAAAGGAACCACGGTCGCCGTGTCGCTGCAAGAAGGACGCCCGGAACGGACGATTAAGGTCGGGTCAGAGCTGCCCGAGCGCGAACGAGAACAACTCATCGGCCTCCTACAAGAAAACGCTGATGTCTTCGCTTGGTCACCCTCTGACATGACAGGCGTCGACCCGGAAGTCGCCCTACATCGCCTCAGTATTTCCTCCGACGCTCATCCGGTAAAACAAAAGCTGAGGCGGCAAGCCCCAGAACGGCAGACAGTCATACGGGAGGAAGTAACTCGCCTCTTGAAGGCAGGCTTCATAAAAGAAGCTGGATACCCACAATGGCTGTCCAATGTAGTTCTTGTCAAAAAAGCTAATGGAAGCTGGAGGATGTGCGTTGACTACACAAGCCTTAACAAGGCATGTCCGAAGGACTGCTATCCCCTACCAAGGGTCGACCAGCTGGTTGACGCTACGGCAGGATACGCCCGCCTGTCATTTATGGACGCCTTCTCGGGCTATAACCAGATCAGGATGGCACCTGAGGATCAGGAACACACGGCCTTCATCACCGATCACGGGGTCTACTTTTACAAGGTCATGCCCTTCGGACTGAAAAATGCCGGCGCGACGTACCAAAGGGCAGCAAACAAGATATTCGCCCGCCAGATAGGTCGAAACATGGAGGTGTACGTCGACGACATGATCGTGAAGAGCCAAGAAGCCGGGACTCACTTGGCTGACTTAGCCGAAGCTTTCGCTACACTCCGCCGGGTCGGCATGCGGCTCAACCCCGCGAAATGCGCCTTTGGCGTCACATCAGGAAAGTTCCTCGGATTCATCGTGCACGAAAGGGGGATCGACGCCGACCCGGAGAAGCTCCAGGCAATTATCAACATGCAATCGCCCCGGACTACCAAGGACTTGCAGCGCCTTAATGGGAAACTCGTTGCCATGTCCCGATTCCTCGCTCGGTCAGGAGATCGCTGTTTCCCCTTCTTCAAGGCACTGCAAAACCCGAAGGGCTTCCAATGGACAACAGAATGCGAGGAAGCCCTCCAGCAAGTAAAACGACACCTGGCCAACCTCCCGCGGCTCACCTCGGTCACTCCCGGCGAAAAGCTGAGCATCTACCTGGCCGCTTCCCCACACGCAGTAAGCTCCGTCCTGGTCAAAGAAAGCTCCAACGGCCAACTCCCGGTCTACTACACAAGCCATGTCCTCAGCGGCCCGGAGGAACGATACCCTCCGATCGAGAAGCTGGCGCTCGCCCTTGTGCTGTCCGCCCGAAAACTGCGCCCCTATTTCCAGGCTCACCCCATGGAGGTAGTTACGGACCAAACACTTCGGCTGGTCCTGTCTAAATTTGATGTGGCAGGACGGCTTCTCAAATGGGCAGTAGAGCTCGGCGAACATGACGTTCAGTACGTACCCCGGACGGCCATCAAAGCCCAGTCCATCGCCGACTTTATCGCGGAGTTAACCCAAGATGAGAGCGGGAGCCTCGGACGACCTCCCGAGGCCTGGGTCCTGCACGTCGACGGATCGGCCAACTCAAAGGGTGCAGGCGCAGGGTTGGTGCTCCGGGCCCTCGACGGGCGGTCATACGAGCGTTCCCTCCGCTTCGGGTTCCGCGCCACTAACAACGAAGCGGAATACGAAGCGCTCCTGGCGGGACTCAGGTTGGCCCTCGAGATGCAGGTGGACTCCCTCCGGGTCCACACAGATTCCCAGCTGGTGGCCGAACAACTTAGTGGAGGATATGAGGCTCGCGACCCGACCATGGCAAGATACCTTGCACAGGTGAGGAACTTAACCACGAAGTTCCATCATTTTTCATTATCTAATGTCCCAAGGGCGGAGAACGAGCGCGCTGACGCGCTGGCTAAGCTGGCCTCGAAACCTGCCACTGAAGTCGGGCCGGAGGTCGAGGAGCTACCCGCCCGCGCCTTTGAAATCGCGACCGTGGCTACCGGCAGCACGTCCTCCTGGGTACAAGAACTGCTGCGCTACAAACGGGACGGAATTCTCCCGCCCGACAAAGCAACAGCCCGGCGCCTGCTTCGCACGCACGCGTGGTATATCGAGGCGGGCGGGCGGCTCTACAAGCGATCTTTCTCGTACCCCCTCCTGCGATGCTTGGAGTCCGACGAGGCGCAAACCGTCCTGGCAGAGATACATGAGGGTGCCTTCGGAGAACACATCGGTGGGCAGATCTTAGCGCATAAAATACTCCGCCAAGGCTACTACTGGCCGACCATGCGCCGGGGTGCAAGAACACACGTGCAGCGGTGTATCTCATGCCAAGAGCACGCCCGCACACCTCGGCTCCCGGCAGTCCCTCTAGCCCCTATCGACTGCGCTTGGCCGTTTGCGCAATGGGGGTTAGACATCCTCGGGCCCTTTCCCTTAGCCGCAGGACAGCGGAGATTCCTCCTCGTCGGCGTGGATTACTTCACGAAGTGGGTCGAGGCCGAACCACTGGCAAAAACCACGGCGCAGCAAGTAGAGAAGTTCGTCTGGAAAAACTTGATCACCCGTTTCGGCCTGCCCAAAACCATCATTACGGATAATGGGCCCCAGTTCTCCAGTGAGAGATTTCGGGAGT
Source organism: Musa acuminata AAA Group (assembly GCF_036884655.1). Lineage (NCBI taxonomy): Eukaryota > Viridiplantae > Streptophyta > Magnoliopsida > Zingiberales > Musaceae > Musa > Musa acuminata. Next base: position 9,426,109 of record NC_088356.1, on the reverse strand, counting down.
TCTGCGCAAGACAGGGAGTCCAACTGAAGTACAGTTCGGTCGCTCACCCCCAAACGAACGGGCTAACGAAAGTGACCAACCGGTCCATCCTGGACGGGCTCAAAAGAAGAGTATCCGCGGCTCGGACGACCTGGACGGACGAGCTCCCGAGTGTACTATGGGCGCTGCGCACCACGCCAAAAACAGCAACGGGAGAATCTCCATACAGCCTTGCATTCGGAACCGAGGCGGTACTTCCCCCCGAGATAGCCATTGCCACCCTCCGGACGAAAGGCTACGACGAGGAAACCTCGGATGAAGGACTCCGAGCCGCCCTCGACTTACTGGAAGAGCGACGTGCCGACGCACATGTAAGAGCCCTCTCCTACAAGAGGGCGGTCGCAAGGGTCTACAACCGAAAGGTAAGACCCCGACCTATCAGATTGGGCGACCTGGTCCTGCGGCGGGCTGAGGTCAGTGACCCGACCCGACAAAGAGGCAAGCTAGCCCCCAGTTGGGAAGGCCCCTATCGGGTGACTGAAGTCATCGGAACCGGCGCATTCCGGCTCGCCACAACGGAAGGTCAGTCCCTGCCAAGGACTTGGAATGCACAAAAATCTCAAAAAGTTCTTTCCATAGGACTCGGCCGGTCATGGAACTCTGAGAAAGAAGATAGATCACATTCATTCGAAAGCAAAGGGGGTGTTACAAAAAAAATAATAATAATAATAATAATAATAAAATACAAAGGATGTCAATCCTCGAGGACGTCTGGGCTGTCATCAAAAGGAACATCGGCTGGCATATCGACGCCCAGGTCTTCGGGGAAGGAGCCGAAGGGATCCTCCACAACCTCCGAGTCGGGGTTGCGTGCCTTGAAGCGGGCAAGGGCAACCCGATATCCGTACTCGTACGAGACCCGCCCGGTCCGGACAAGGCCTAGCTGGAAGCCCGGGGAAGCCTTGTAGTCCTCGACCAGCTTCTTGTCCTTTGCCGGCCGTTGACGGATCTCGGCCTCCAGGGCCTCGGTAGCCCCAGACGCCTCGGCCCGCGCCTCCTCCAGACGCCGAACCAGCTCAATGGAGTCGGACCTCGCCGAGCGGGACTCCACCATTGCCGCCCTCAGGTGAGCCTGCGACTCCGCGTTGCGTTCCTCGGACGCCTCCAGCTGCGTCTGCAACTCCGCGAGTCGCTCGGTGGACGACTGGAGCTCCGAAGTCAGCCGCGCCACCTCGACCTCCAAGCCCAAGGCACGCTGCTCAGCCGCGGCCACCGCCTCGGGGCCGGCCCCGGCCTGGGCCTCGTCCACTTGCCGCCGGAGCTCGACATTGCGGCAGCTCAGGGCGGCGATGACTTGCCCCGCGTCTCGAACGCGGTCCATCAAAGCCGCGGCATAGTGGTTGCCCTGAGGGAAGGACGAGGTCAAAGTTGGAATTAAGCCCTTCCAAAAACAACCAAACCCAGAGGCGAAAGGATGCTTACCCACAACAAGGACTTTGCTGCCTTGCTGAGCAAAGCGTCGGAGGGCAGGGAGTACAGGTCCCGGGCTATGTCAGGATGAAGCCCGCCACGGATGAACCTGCCCGCGATATCTCCGTCGGCCCACACCCGGGTGCCCCGGGTAAGGCCATCCCACTGGGCCACCAAAGGATCGGTGGCCACGCCGCGGGGAAGAGCACCCACCTCCCGCATCAGGTACGGCTCGTCCTCCCTTAGCGGAAGGCAGAGAAGCTCGCGGACGGAAGGTTGGCGAGCCGCCTCCGCCACCGCGCCCCCACTCGGACCGGCCTCGCCCTCTCCGAGGCTTCCAGCGGCACCCTTCATTGCCGGCGCCACCGCGGCTCCCGTTGCCGGAGCGGCAACCACCTCGAGACCCCCACTTGACGGCGCCCGCGCCCTCTTCCGAGACCGGCCCGCCTCGACGTCCACGGGAGCCTCCCTCGAGCCCACCTTGGCGACGGAGGGCGAACGGCCCAACGCAGCAGCAGTCTTCCCGCCACGCAAGGCCTCGAGACGCACCATGTTTGTCAAGAAGGATTAGAATGACTGTCAGTCAAGCGACAACACGCAAAGATAAGGAAAGGAAACCCCTAAGGGAACCGCTCCTCTGAGCGTACCTAGAGGTGCCGGGCTAAGTCCGGCCTCCACTAACCACCGCTCAGACATGCTCCGGATGGCTCGGGAGGATGGGAGGATTTCCCTGAGCCGATGGAGCCCTAGGCGCTCATCGTCATCCAAAACCGGGGTGGTGTTGTCTATCACACGCGCCACCCAACGGACGCCGAACCCCCAGTCTTCCGAGCGACTAACAAAAAAGAAGCGCTCCTTCCACCCCTTGTTATTGGAAGGGGCCCCGCTCACTTTGAAACCCGCTCGGGCGGACAGATAGTAACCCCCTGACCCCTTGGAAAGACGGAAGCAGGATAGGAAGAGGGCACGAGTCGGGGGTATGTCGGCGTAATGGCACTCGCCTAAAAACGCCGCCATATAGCGCCACGAGTTCGGCGCCATTTGAGAAGGGGAGATGCGCCACCAGGAAAGGCAGCAAACTATGACAGGGTGCAGAGGGAGGCGTAGCCCGGCTTCGAAAGCATCAAGGGTAAGGGCAAAGCCCCTAGGGATGGGGTCGTATGCACGTTGGCCAGGCTCAGGAGCTTGAAGGACAAACTCCTCCGGGACGCCATAGCGATCCCGGAGGAGACTCAGCACTGACTCGCTCACGGTGGAGTCATGATCGTGGGGCCACATCAAGGCCTCAAGCGCCTTGGTCGCCTTCCCTTCCGACGACGACGCAAGACCCGACGAAGCCGCCGCCTCGCCGGCCTTTGATGAAGAAGAAGGTGAGCAGGAAGAAGAGGACGCCATTCTTACTGACCTTCGGCAAGGAGGGGAAGGACGGTCAGCACGGACATGGCAAGGAGACACAAGGCAGTATGACGCGTTCAGAGGAAAAGATGTTCCCCCTACAGCTTGCCTCACGCTACTTATAAGCCGGCTGCATCTCTCCGAAGGCGGCGACTCATCATCTCCCGAAGTCCGCTGCAAGGGGGAATAAGGCGCCTCCTCGCAATAAATACGGCCTGACATGGCAGAGGGCTGCGGCGCAGCGCGGGCATCAAGGCATTCATCATACCAAGCCTCGGGGACGATAATCGAGACGAACTTAAATGCATTAATCGCGCTTAGCCCTAATCATATCAGGCTCGAAACCCGGCGGGCGCCGAAAGGGAACGGGCCCCTTGACCTCCCCCAGAGAAAAGCCGGCGCAGCCCGCCTGAGTCTACCTCCTCGGTCGCTTAATGCCCGAGGCCACCCCCTCGGTCGCGTAATGCCCGAGGCCTCCTCGGTCGCTTAATGCCCGAGGCCACCCCCTCGGTCGCGTAATGCCCGAGGCCTCCTCGGTCGCTTAATGCCCGAGGCCACCCCCTTGGTCGCTTAATGCCCGAGGCCCCCTCGGTCGCGTAATGCCCGAGGCCCCCTCGGTCGCGTAATGCCCGAGACCTCCTCGGTCGCGTAATGCCCGAGGCCACCCCCTCGGTCGCGTAATGCCCGAGGCCCCCTCGGTCGCGTAATGCTCGAGGCCTCCTCGGTCGCTTAATGCCCGAGGCCACCCCCTCGGTCGCTTAATGCCCGAGGCCCCCTCGGTCGCTTAATGCCCGAGGCCCCCTCGGTCGCGTAATGCCCGAGGCCTCCTCGGTCGCGTAATGCCCGAGGCCACCTCCTCGGTCGCGTAATGCCCGAGGCCTCCTCGGTCGCTTAATGCCCGAGGCCACCCCCTCGGTCGCTTAATGCCCGAGGCCACCCCCTCGGTCGCTTAATGCCCGAGGCCCCGCCCGAGGCCACCCCCTCGGTCGCTTAATGCCCGAGGCCCCCTCGGTCGCGTAATGCCCGAGACCCCCTCGGTCGCGTAATGCCCGAGGCCTCCTCGGTCGCTTAATGCCCGAGGCCACCCCCTCGGTCGCTTAATGCCCGAGGCCACCTCCTCGGTCGCGTAATGCCCGAGGCCTCCTCGGTCGTGTAATGCCCGAGGCCACCCCCTCGGTCGCGTAATGCCCGAGGCCTCCTCGGTCGCTTAATGCCCGAGGCCACCTCCTCGGTCGCGTAATGCCCAAGGCGCCCCAGCGCGGTCAGCCCGCTCCTCCGCCGCACAACCCCCTCAAGGTGAAACGAACTGGGCCGCTTGCCGCCCGTGACCGCCTCGACACCAAGGGACGCAGCCACGCCTCGAGCTCCCTTCCCCGCCGACGCATGGCTCCTTTTCGGGGGGGGAATATGATAGGGAAAATAATGGGCCGCTGACGCGCCGTGACGACAGCCCCCGGCCAAAGCAATAACGCTGACTAGACCCGCCCGGACGACTCCCGCTGTTGAGAGGCGACCTCCGACCCCGCATGGTTGACCACGACCAAGCCGGACAATGACCTGCCCCTCGCCCATACCCTGCCACGAACCGCTCCACCACGCGATCCCAGCAGCCGCGTCAGACGCCATCAGAGGTACCCCCTCACCCCAGCAGGCGGTCAAATCAGGTAATGCTAACCTCCTCTATAAATACCCCTAAGTCCTAAGCAAAAGGGGGGGAGAAAAAGGGCTCTCAACGTACTCAATACTCGGAGGTTTCTCCTCCTCCTAAAACCCCCTCCGCATCTTTCGCTAACTTGATCGTCGGAGGGGTCGGGTCGAGCACCCCGACCCGGCCTTGGTGCAGGTGAGAAGCCTTCGGAGTTCATCGCCTACGGAGACTCAGCGGGCTCAAGGAGACTCCCCCTCCTTTGACCACCACCTTCCGGACCCGAACCGAGCCGTGACGACCTCAGGGCCACGGCTGAACAGTTACTGACCGTAACACCGGCGAGGGACAATGTCATCGGCTTCAGCACGCATTACGGAAGGATTCTCGGCCGTCACTTGTCTTGCCTCCGGTCGATATCGAGGAACGTCGAAGTGTTGGCGCGTCTGGCGCGAGATGCTGGGGAGCCCAGTCTACTTTGTTGGGTGGAGTCGAAGGAGGCCAAGCGAATCCTCACCGGGCGACGTCCGCCGCCGGAGCTCCCCTGTCCATTCGCCAACCATGCAGAAATAAAACTTCACCTTCCCAAAGACTGGGAGTCGACAGTTTCCTGTCTCGTTAATATGCTCCGGAGATTGATGATAATCACAGAAAATATATTCGTGCCTCGCTTGATCGCTTTCTGCAACCAGTAATTTCTGCAAACACTTGTTATGGATTTCAACTGCAGTCTGGAACGTATGTTTGCTCATGACGAGAGATAGTGAGAGGATCCTCGTTGGATGTCCGGGGGAAACCCGTGACGGACACAAGAATCTCGTGCGACGAGAGCGCAGGCAGAGGCGGTGGGTGGCGCTGCCGGAAATGGACGGGCCCCTTGGATGACCGAGGGCGAGAAAGCCATTCCAATCAACGTGGCCTTCCCAACGAAGCCAACCTAACAAATCGGCGGAGACGAGAATCGCGTGCGACGCGATCGAAAAGGAAGAGACTGTTATCACAAAAACTCATGAGTTAATTATCCTATTAATTTATTGAAAATAAAAAAAAATCATTAAACTGATACCATAATTTACGCTGCTGACTCAAATAAAATAAAACAAAACATTATAACTATTAGTATATGCAAAATACAACAAATAAAATAAAGGAAAGAAAAATAAATAGTCGACTTCACCATTATATCAGCCTCTCGAGTGATGGTTGGATAAATGAATTCTGGGCCCGTGGGGTCCGCCCGGTGCGACTAAGCTCCCTCTCCGGTTCAGAATTGCGGGTAAACATCACAGGGTATAGAAGTATTATTCTATTAACTAAATCGTTTGAATCAGAATTTGTTTCTTCTTTTATAACCTCGCGGCTGCTGCGCCACTCCGTCTCTCTCGCCACCGGAATTCTCTGTCGCTCCCCCTTCTCCGGTGAAATCCTTCGCCTTTACGTTTACGGTGATAACGATCCCCCCCTCCCTTGGTCGGGTGAGGAGTTTAGATTTCGTTAGGACCCATCAGATCTGGGCAACTGATGCTCTTTTTGTTTAGTCCCATTTGGTTTATTCGTTCGTGACTGGAAAACTCATTTCAAGTTAGTTTTTTATGGAAACTCTAGAAAACATAGCTTTAGAGATTTTTCTCCTTATCCTTTACGTGCACAAGATTGGAATTTAAGAGTAATTGTTTGGTTTTGTTTAGGTAGCATGTAAAGTTCCCTTTTTGATTTCGAGTTTTCCCATTTTGCCCTCTAATCGGTAGCGCCAAAAACCTTCTTATACGTTTTAGTGAAGTAAAAGCCTCATCTTGATTTCTTTTAAGAATGGAAAGGAATATTGATGTGTATTGGAATTAGATTTCTTGTTATTGACGCTTTCACTTCATCTGGATTGAGGAGACTCTCTTCGCTTTGCGTGCAGCGAGGTTGTATTCGATATGTAAATTCGTTGATTCCTGTTCGTTAATGAAATATAGTGATATTTATATACCCCTTTTGAAGCATGTTGGCTGTGGTGTAAACCATCTTCCATTGGACGAATCTTCGTTTATTGCTAGTAATGTTTTTTGGGTGCAGTGTTGGTTGGTTTATGATTTTGCTATTATGAACTGGTGCAGCATCTTGAGATATGCTGCACTTGTGCATGTTCACAGTTAAACAGACTTTTAGTATAGCTCCTCTGCAAAAGAAAATTTTTAGTATGTCATGTTTTGTGGGGATTTGCTTGCATTATCTATCCATTCTTTTACATTCATTGTGTTAGGATTGCTTCTACTATGTCTTGTCAACAGCAGTGCTATGCCTAATGTAATGCATGCTTTTGTTATAGTCATTCCTGTTGTTGGATAATTTTCCTATGCTTTTCTTGGAGTCAGAATTGTTAGTTGATTCTGAGATGATAATCTTATAAACTTATCACCACACGTACTATATGTTTAGTGGCCTACACCATATACATTCGTCTAATTCTGTTACTTCTTGTTAGGGAAGTATTTCATGTTTCCATGAAGATTCCGAAATGAAGGATAAAGGTTTGCAAGCTATCATTGAAGATATAAGAATTATTTCAGAATGCTGTTCTTATATAAGATAGCAATTTGTCTGCAGACAATTTGTGGATGGAAAGAAACGGTAGTTATGGACTATATCTTCATCATTACCTCTTCTACCAACCACCTCAGTAGAGAACTTCCCTGAGCCTCACAACCGGTCTCAGTTGAGGCCGTTAAAAAACAATCTGCTGTCTCCTCAACATAGATCATTTGTTTCTGATAGTGGGATCATTGGAGCTTTGCATTCATCCTCTTGCAGGCTTTCTTCAGAATATCATGGATCTTCTTTGTCACTTCAAATGAGGCATCCTCCAGTTGCTACACAATCACCAAAAGTTGGTCTCTATGCATTCATCTAAATTTTTATATACAGGAACATTTCAACCTATGATGACTAATGTTTTCGAGAGAGACTACCAAAATAAATTTGTCTCCAGATACACTTCATGATACTCTTGATTATCCAGACAATAATTTTTCTTTGAGCAATCAAATATTAGGAAATTCCACCATGGTCTCTAATGATCCTAGTAAGCAAAAGGAGTCGTGGACAGATATAATAGATGAAGATTGCAAGGAAACTGCTGTTGAATCTCAGCCAAAGGTATGCGATTTTCTTTTTGTTGGAACCTTCATCAAATTGCAAAAATTTTCAATACTATAATTTCCTTTTTCTTGTGTTTATTAATCTCCATTCATATCCAAAGCTGTACAAATTGGATGAATCTTGCTATTTGATAATGGATATTTCTTGGTCATTGTCTACAATTCTTTTGTTTAAAAAAGATGATAGCATTTTGAGCTGCAATATGAAGGATAGTCAAGTCCTAATTTATTGTGCCACTCGACATTTATTAGGCAACCCAAATATGTTAAGTAAATGATTGATGTGGACAACCAACTAGCCTTTGGTGGGTGTCGTAGGGATGATGAAAAATATGTTTATAAAGTCATGTTAAACATAATTATGTTTCATGTCCTTTCTGCTTCTGATTTGATATTTTTAGTTGTTGTATAGGTTGTAGACCCAACATCATCCCAATCGTCGTCTAGTTTATCAGTGCACCAGCCACCAATCCATCATTCTGTATCCAATTCAGGAGAGGTTTGTGCTGTCACTAGTGCAGCCAAGCCACGCATGCGCTGGAATCCTGAGCTCCATGAATGCTTTGTAAATGCTGTCAATCAACTTGGTGGTAGTGAAAGTGTGTCATTCTTTTCATTCTTCTTTTGTCCAAAGCATGTTAGATATTGATTGACTGGTAATTGCTTTTTAACTTCAGAAGCCACTCCGAAAGGTGTACTAAAGCTCATGAAAGTTGAAGGCTTGGCAATATACCATGTGAAGAGCCACCTGCAGGTTTGTGGTTTTCGTTGTTATATACCTTCAGTTTGTGTGCCATTTCTTTCTTTACTTCTAAGATTTTTTCCCCTCCTATTTCAGAAATATAGAACAACTCGGTACAGGCCAGACTCATCAGAAGGTAAATCAGTATTGGATGTGGCATTCACAACATAAAAAACAAAATGTTATACTATTATACATGTTTCTTCTTTAATCATTTGATTTTTATCATTGATAAAGCAAATGAAAACTTGAGTGATCAGCATCTTCTTCATATACAACTACCTGTCAGCAGCATTGAACCTTTTTTAACTTTCGTTACCTTTGATGAGCTTTAGTAGCATCAGCTGTATGAATAACATAGAGAATGCAATGGTTGTTTTGATACAAACAGGGCCATCCAACAAGAAGACTACTTTGAAAGAAGAATTGCCTTCTCTAGACCTCAAGACGTGAGCATTATCTCTCTCGACCTCAAGACATGAGTACTATCTTAAGAGTTAAAGCAGTAGTGTTAATTCATTCTCTTTTGACAATAGTGGAACACTATGGTGTCAAGACACTGAACAACTCAAAGTCAGAACTTGGAAGTTACAGCTTTTTGTCTTCTGAGTTATGTTTAATAGGATGTACTCTGTTTGATTTGAATTTTTGATGTTACCTTTCATTTTGATGGCAGAAGTTTTGATCTCACTGAAGCTCTCCGGCTTCAGGTGGTTGTCCAAAAACAGCTTCATGAGCAACTTGAGGTACATTTTCATGGTTGACTTTTATTGCACCTTTTTCTAAGCTTGAGATAAACAGGTATACTTGAATCTAAAAGATTTTTCACTGCAAATTTGAGTTGAGTCGTGGATTCATTTTCTAGAACTCATCTCCTGTAAATCAATGTAGTTTGTGAATATCTTTCTATTGGAATTTATGATTTGTTATGGAGTTGCATTGTCAATGCAATTTTATGAAACAGTTGTATGGATTGTAAACATGAGGTTCATTTTATGAAACATAAGTAAGAGCTTTTCTGAGAAACTAAACGTAATCTTGCTCTTTCCACATTGTGTTTTCTTTCCTATCTCTGGATTAGCTGTATCCAACTACATGCAATCCATAGTATCAGCAGGACTGTGCCTTAGGGTTGATCACTTTCTCTTTTCATAAGCTATTTGTAGTTAAGGGTGGCATTTTCTGCCACTTGCCACTTTTGCATTTCCTGCAGCCATCTATCATCCATGTCATCTTGAGAGCAGGATTCTTCTCATTACTGAAGATGCAAAATCTGCAGAAAACTTGTGAAAGTTGTAAACACCATGTGAATCCTCTTAAAGTTGTTAAACTTTCACGAAGACTCTTGAACGTTCGTGAACATCCTGTTTACCATATCTGACTAATTCGTCTGTAATGGATATTGATAATCAGGCAAAAAACACTTGACCAACTGTAGATGGATACACATTTTATTTTGTATGATGAATGCAAACCAACTGTATATCGGGATGTTAATATAAATTATCCCATCTCCTCCATGTTAATAATGTGCTTAGCCTCTATATATAATAAGAAACAGAGATCTATCCTCAACATGTTACTGTAGAAAACATATAGGTAATTATGTTAAAACTCCCATTTATGTGATTTCATTTAAACTCTGGTAATTTGTGCCAAAGGACTGTCTTATCTTGGAGATATTTTCATCTTAAACAACTAACAGAGCCTTAAACCTCAACCCTTCGTAGTTGGCTGTGAGGATAGCTTTACACCATTTAGGTTTTTTTTTACACCATTTAGTTAGTTGTGCAACTAAAAGGTACAACTGTGTTTCCTAACATAACTTATATCCTTACATTCACAAAAGGCTCATTAGATCTTCATATGTATCCCAAGTTTTGGGGAATGCATCTACAGATCCCTGTGAAACACCACACTTCTCAGAACAAAATAAATTCTGGTGTGCACAGCAGTCACCTTTTCTGATGACAGTAAATCTCAACGATAGTATGTTTGGTTTGTTTTTCTCGGTTGTTAGACATGTGAGAACAGATTTTTTAGGTGAATTCTTACCAACAAAGATAATTTGCTATATGACTTTTACTGCAGATTCAGAGAAATCTGCAGCTGAGAATTGAAGAGCAAGGAAGATTTCTTCAGATGATTCTTGAGAAGCAATGCAAGTCGAACATTGACAAACTCCAGATTACTTCTACTGTGGAAGGACTATCAACCACAACCTCTGATATCATGCATTCGATTGACAACGATCAATACATAGCTGAAAGTAGCAACGGCAGTGCAGAAACAAAAAGAAGGCTCATGGCAAGTCGGTATCGGCATAAGATGCCTGAAGCTGAACCTTCAGCCGAGAAAGAAGCAGATGCTGTTGATGGCTCCCTTTCTTCAGCCTGCAAGCCTGCAAAAGGCCAGGTTGGGGAGACAAAAACACCACCATGAGTTCGTGACTAATTATTGTAAGATCTTTCATATGGCTTTGTTGAGTATCATTACTCATCAGATGATCATTAACCATTGTACTGTCCTGAATTATGTTAGTATTGTGTTTAGGATCAGATAACCTAAGTCTAGGGAAGTGAGTATCATCAATCGTCACTGTTCTTCATACTCATTGTACTGTCCTGGATCATGCAAGTATAGTATTCTGGAGCACAACTCGGTAGAAATCTTGGCAAGCAAAGTTGGAAAAAAAAATTAAAAAAATGTGCATCGGAAGAGAATCGAACCTAGGTCTAGATGGTGACTGGGTACTAGATTGACTCTTGTATTTCTCTCTGAATCGAACCCTATTTGTTGTTGTTGATTTTCTTGCCACAGGTTGCGCTCGTTGTCAGCAACCGGAGCGCCATTGTCTAACCTAGTGGTTGAAGGAGTCATAGCTATTTCCTTCTTGTTGGGCCTCGGTGGTTGCATTGTCACAGACGATCGTCGTACATCCGTAACATTTTCGTCAATGGATTGTTCGTCGCTTTTGTTTGTTTTTATTTATGTTTGTCAGTGTGTTTTGTCTTGTTTTTACGTGTTTTTATTTGAAAAATATAAGCAGGAACCGTTTGCAAGGCTGTAGAATGATCACTCATTATAATGAGCAAAATTGTTCCAAAATGGCTTAGCTTTCGCGTGCCATGACTTGGCTTTTGCGTGCCATGACCTGTTTTCTATAGGTTGCAATGTAGAGAAAAATTTCAGTCATCTTAGCATCATAGAATCTTCCAAGTGGCACTTGGCTAGATGAAACTTTAAGGTAGTGTTGGGAGTTGATTGGATTTGTAAGTTCGTATGTTAGGCCTATGGGAACTTACTAACACGCTCAACACCCAGTGAGCAGTCGTTTGTGGATTCATTTGTCTTCTAAAGTTTTTATTTTCTTTTTCCTCTCTTGCACACTATTTGCTGAATTGTTTGTAAAGTTGCCCTCTTCATCAAACGTTAGGATTTCTTTGTCGTTCGTTTTTTAACTAATCAATTTGCTTTTTTACAGGTCTTTCAGGATCTGAGTGAGGTTGCAACTACATTGACCCTTTGTGAACGGATAATGCAAGGGTGCTTCATGACTTAGGCAATTCCAATTAAGTCTGTAAAAGCATGGTAGCCTTTGCCAATAGGAAAGAATGTTGTTCTCACCATCCTAGTGAGTGTTGATGGTTGCAATTATTGTTGCTAGGGTAGGAGCTCAACCTTGCCAATCCGTTGAACTTTGGTAGTTATGGTCAATGTCATCAAGGCAGGATGTCGCTATAAGCGTTGCTAATGGGGTAGAAGGTCATTGTCACCTTCTTGCTAGGCAATGTTATACTCGAGTTACACTTGATCACAGTGTAACACTATCCAATGGCGATGGTACTAACTTATATCCAATGGTTTATTAACCATTGGCAGTAGTATCGCATAAAACTATAGTATCCTTTTTGACCAATTTAATTCCTACAATCATCTAAAAATAAAAAATGATACTAAAATATTAGAATTATATTAGGTTTGTTGAAAATTCCTTTAGTTATACTTACATTATACTCTAGTTACATTTTGAAAATTTTTAGAGTTACACTTGGTTTACACTTAAGTTACACTCAATTATAGATTCAAAACATAAATCTTTTATTTAGATAATTAATCACTCTAAAATTAAAATAAATTAGGAAAACTAGTATTAAACATACTAGATTCAATTAAAAATATCATATTTGGATAATTAGTTACTTTAAATTAAAAATAATAATTAAAAAAATTGATGCTAAACTTATTATAATCATATTAGGACTTGTGATATATATATATATATATATATATATATAGTTAGTCACTTTCTTTTCCTAAAAATAGATTATATTTTAAGGCTTCATATATTTTCAACTTATACATCCTATCAATAGAGTAGCTCTTGATTGATCCTTAGGTGTCACAAAATGGATTACAGAAGAATGGATCATCAAATGATCCAAATAAACGATCATTCATACCTAGGGTCATAGGATGGCCCACTCTATGATCTTTAAATATCTTATATAATCTTTTAATTTTATTTTATTCTTATACTTAACATATTCTTGATCCTTACTTACATATGTCCTATAAATAGTTTAACATATCAAATAAAAAGTATATTCTAAATATAAAGATAAAAATATTAAATTATTATACCTCGATATTCTTAAACGATAGTAGATGAGACTTAGTAGCTGTCGGGATGAGCACTTGATATACTTGCATAACATGTGTATACAACAATTATAAGAAAAAATTCATATCTCCAAATGAACTCCTATTTGATAAATAAAAAATTATCTTGCTCTCAATTTACTTGGGCTAAACTCAATTGGGACACCACTAAAAGTAAAAGTGGATCAATGATCAATATACAGAGTAAATCAATATATAGGAAAATTAGGAATATCTACTAAATGATCAATGCATACAATGTTTAAATAGTTACATATAACTTAATAATGATTAATACAAATGTTTAAGTTATAATATATATTACCTGTACTAACGACTTAAGCTATCTTCTTTTCACCAAGTCTAAGGGATCTACGTAATGTCATAATTATGTATTTATCTACAAAATTAAAGGTTGTAAATGAGGGACATTATATCCAAAGTTTATGAGATAAAAGAAAAAAAATAAATTCAAACATAGACATATCACAATATATTAGAGAGTTTAACACCTTTATATTCTAATCAAGCAATATGCATAACTAAATGATCAAGTATAATCAAATATAACAAAAGTGTAAATAGGAGAATTATCTTCAAAACTATTTAAACTTCTCAAAAACTATTATAACATATTCTAACATATTTAGTACAACTTTTTATAATTATCTCTTATTTTAAGATTATTAATTAATAAAATAAGAGATTTTTATCTTGAATCTATGATTAAGTGTAGCACGAGTGTGACATTAGTGTAATTAAAGTTTAAATATTAAAATTTTCTCCAAACCTCTCCAAAAGAATAATAATATTTTCTAGCATGTTTTGTATCATCTTTTTTTTTTTTCTAATTTCTAGGTCATTAATTAGTGAAATAGAGGAGTTCTACGTTACATACGTCATATAATGCAAATGTATAACCCGATTATAACTTGAGTTTAACTTAAGTATAAATATATTCAATTATTTTTAAATCTACTTAAACTTTTTTAAAACTATAATAACATATTTTATATTAATTTTTATATTTTTATTTTAAAATTAATAAATAGTGAAATAAGAGATTTTTTTATTAGTCTTGACTTTTTTTTTCGTGTTATTCAACTTAGTTATAAAGTTTTGAAGAAGATAGTATCAAAAATTAAGTTTTTTTTTAATATCTTACTTTTGTGGTCGATGATGTGATGTCACTATCAACAAAAAGATTATACCGTTTGTAATCGAAGAGGAGATGAGATAGCTGGAGAGGTGATAATGTTGTCGAGAGGAGATGAGGTTGCTATTGCTTAGTGATATCGTTAACGAAACTATAGAGGATGCTATTATCGTTGACTGTCAAAGAGGATCAAATTAAATCGTCACATAGAGGAGCATATGTTACACTAACCATCGTTGTTAGGTTTGAATTAGATCGCCAAGATCAATATAAAAAATCGAATCATTATAAAAATATTTTTAAAATTTTAATAAGGGGACGTCCTTAATAAGTAAAACAAACATGAGACGCCCTATGATAAAACCCATCGTTGGAATTTTTTTTTTGATAAAATGCCCATAAAAATAAGAAAAGTAATAGTTACATAGTATAGTTTAAAGGGATATTTTATAAGATCCAAGACCCTACAAGTGTAACACGCCGTGGACCCCACGCCTGCGACTGGACCCCGCCAACAGCTTGTGACCCTCCACGTGCGAACTTTCCAACGCCGAAGATGGGTGTGGGAGCGTGTACCGAACGATCGGGTAGCCCTCATTATTCCACCTCCAACGGTCACATTTCCCTTCACCCTCAAAATGAGCACATCTCTTCTCGACCGTTTTGGCTTCTCCCCCCTCCCTCTGTCTCTCTCACACTTCTCCCTCAAGCTGTGACCGACCCAAAACACAGCACAACCCAACGCCTGGATCCTCTTCTCTGCTTCCGATGAGGAAGCTCTGAGGATGTCGGATCGGATCTCCCCAGAGAAAGCATCTCGCGAGTAGGGAACAGAAGACACAGAGCTCTTCTTCTTCTTCTTCTTCCTTTCCTCCTCCTAACAATGGGGTGCTTTCTTGCCTGCTTTGGGGGTTCTAAGAATCGAAAGCGCCGCCGATCACCCAGGAAGTCGCTTCCACTTGAACGGGTAGGCTCGATTCGGTTCCCCGATCAATTAATCTAGGGTTTCAGGATACGATTGTTCTGTCGTTAACTGGATCTTGCGCATGCACTTGGTAGGCGCAGGAAAGGTGCAGGCCGCCGCGACCAAACGTCTCGACGAAGCAGATCACGCCGAAGTCCCTCACGCCGGATCTTTCGCCGCTGAATCCTGCAGTGGAAGACAACACTCTTCCGGAGCTGAAGTATCGCGTTCTTGCCTCCATTTAGTGTTCATTAGTTGTTCTTTTAGCCGTGATTCCGAATCCTTTGTTTCTATCGCTTTTCATGTGTTTGTTGAAATGTCGATTCGATTCCTCTGTCCTGTGGTCTCTCTGTCTTGTACTTTTTCTTGAGCATTTTGGATTTCTCTTACACTGGTTTTGGTTGCAGAGAGAATCTCGCGCAGGGGAGCTTAAGCCGCACTAGGAAGAAGGTGACGTTCAATCTCAACGTCCAAACTTATGAGGAGGTATCAGGCGATGAAGATTCAAAGTGTTTGTTGGAAGATGATGATGAAAGACCCGAAGCGGTAGACGAGGACGGGAAGCCACATGAAGGGCAAGATGAATTCTCTCCCAAGTTGGGTGCTTTCCCCTTAAACCATAGGTACCAGAATTGTGAGATCAGCGATGACGACGGTAGTGATTGCGGAGGAGATGAAGAGGAGGACTACTCGGATAGTGATTTTGACGAGGAAGAGGACGATGAAGTGGGTACCGAAGAGAAGGAGGAAGAGTCGTATGATTCATTCTTCTCTTTGGCAATTGATGAGGAGCCGCAACGGTTGCAGGAAGTTCGTAGCCCCGAACCCAAGTGTCCCTCTTCCCCAGGTAGGCAGCCGATCCTTTTGGCCGGAGGTGGTAACAAGCGCGATAGGAGCCAATATGTGCATCCGGTGCTGAATCCCGTGCAGAATTTAACTCAGTGGAAGGAAGTTAAGGTGCATTCGGCACGGGCGAAGAACGCAAAGGTAGAAAATGCGGGCACAGAGAAAGAGAACCAGATGATGTTCTGTTCAGAGGCAATGAACAACAAGGCTAAGAAGCCCCAAGGATCCATCGAGTTGGATCGCACCCCTAATTGCTCTACCAAACGGGAGATCTCTGTGGATGCCAGCCTTTCGAATTGGCTGTTGTCATCGGAGAATTCGACTGTGGAAGGGCCTGAGGCGAGCAATTCTCCGAGGTCTAACTCAGCATTTAGCCGAGAGGATCGGCCTATCTTAGGTGCTTTAACTGTTGAGGACCTTAAGCAAGCATCGGTTACATCTTCGCCAAGAAGGTCGCCCAGCAGGAGCACAGATGAAAAGCCGATATTGGGTACTGTGGGTAGGTACTGGAACAGTAAGAACCAGGGAGATGATTCAGCTTCTTCTCATCAACCTAGCAGCGGACACAACGGAAGTCCAAACACCACAATCAAGTACAGAGAGGTAAATCGATTGTTGCACTGCATGAAATTTACCTATTAGGAGGATTGTAAGCACTTACTTAAAATATCGCTTTGGCTGTTGCAGGATAAGCCGGTGAACTGGAATTCCACTCCTTTTGAGGTGATGCTGGAAAGAGCTTTAGAAACTGGTACAGCTTGAGCATGCTGATGTTAATTTTCCTTATCGGTGAGGTGTGAGTTGAATTGGCGTGCCTTAATAACGTCTACGTTCTCTTGTGGCTATCAGATTCCAGATTTTTCCTGCTTTGTTATTATAGTCATGTCTTCTGCTTCTAGTCTCATTGATTTTTGTCATCCCATAAAACCCACTTGTATGTGTACTGGTTGATGATTTGTTAGCAGTAACAAATATTATGCTTTGTTTATGTATACGTGGACTGACTCCTGAAGAATCAATCTATAGTGATCATTGATCAGGCAAATGAATGCACTATTATGTGCAGCCTCTAATAGCATCAGAGAGAAGTGATAACAAATAGTTACACTGATAAGTTAGCTATAGAATCAACTCATGGATAAATTAGTAGTGGCATAACAATAAATCACATGCATGGATACAAACAACAAATTCAAAGCACACAACAATCATAGGAGGAGATATCTCGAAAGCAGTTAGATGTTTCGTGGCAGATTGCAAGCAGCTATTGCATCCAAAAGCCAAGTGTGGGCTATTACCCGAGAGCATGTCTTAACTGCAAAAGCCTCAGCATCTTCTTTCCTCTTCCTTATGACTTCGTTGAGGTCATTTGAGTCGCTTCCTTGCGGGGGCTCCACACTGTAGACGATGAACGTCATTGGAACCACTTCACTCTTCTCCAAAAATCTCCCACCAGCGGCAAGAATCAGATTTTCCAGATATTTCTTGTAATTTGGCATAAAATAACCATTGAAATAAAAGGTTAACTCAGCAAACAATTTTGGTGCCTGCACAATAATCGTTACATCATCAAACGGTGCAGACCAAAAACAAACAAATAGCTTCGAAAAAGAAGAAATAGTGAGGAAAGCTATTCTGTTGAATCGCATGTATGATATAAAAGATATGAGAAAAACCTTTTGCATGGCTCTCATTCGTCCATTTCTTGGTCCATCGAAGGATCCATGAATGTCATGACTGATCTCGTAAGGTTCCTCTGATACTGGATGACCAGCCTCCATGCAAGCTTTAAGCCCTGCATGTGGCAACACAAGTAGCCGAAGGATATCGTAATGCAGTAAAGATAGGCTGATTTTGATAACATAAGTTATTATGACATAACTGAGCTATAATTTACTAGTCGAGTTCATATAAGTGACAGCTTACAGAAGATACCATCTGAAATAGGTACTTACAATCTACACGTAGAACCCATTTTCCAGCTAGGATGGCCATTAGAACTTTAAGCGTTCTACTGCAAGCACCATGCTCATCTGTGGCAGCAATTACATGCGTGATGCTCGAGTTCCAGAGACTGGTTGCAGTTACCCCAGTTAAGCTGACAAAGTCTTCCAGCACATCCTGAATACCATTCAAGTAAATGGTTTAAGCATCAATATGAGCAAACAGTTTAAATAGAGCGGACTCTTAAGATGTGAAATGATTGAATCGAAAGAGAATGTCAAAATGATCACCTTATCCTCCCTGGACAGGGCAGATCCACACAGCATCCATTCTCTTGTCTCGCAAGGTGATGCAGTCCAAGCATCTCCAGGATATTTCATGGATGAGGTCTGATCCATCCGTGGACTGGAATGACATCTAGTACCAACACCCAGCAAAATCAGGAGATTAACTTCTATAAAGTAGCAAGAAAAATGCATCAAATATGAAGAAAATACACACGGTGTGTTACTGGCTGATTGCTTCTTCTTGCTACTTGATCTATCACATGGTAACTTATTTGAAGAATGGACCGGGCAAAGCAACAGAAATTTCTCCTGATACAATAAAGTACGCAGACTATGATTGTGATTCCTCAGTTGCTAAAAGAATAAAGAAATGAAATCACAAGGATGGGGAAAAGCTTACATAATCCCATCTGCACCCTGAGATGTCATTGGCACAAGGGACATGATAACTTCTTCTGCAGCTCTTGGTGTAACAACCAAGTGCTGCCCCTTTCAAACCACAGTGGCTGCATTTGATCTTTGACGCACGTGCTAGTTCTGCCTCCAAATTCATAGCAGTCTCACCAACAAAATAAGCTTGTGGTGCCCTATATCAACAAAAGCTTCTATACATTAAAGTAAACTAAAAGACATCAGGAGATATGAATAGTTTGGAATAGGTAGATTATCACCCATACAAGCAGATACTTGCCGATATAGTACAACTCCCAAATGCACATTAACATGATACAACAAAACTAAAGATAAATGAAATACAATAAAAAAAACCAGTTATAAAGATGCAATTGCAAAAATACTATAACCTAGTTGCTATCTCACATAAAATTCATCCCTAGAGAGAGTGCAGTATGGAAAGGAACAATCTAATAAAAGGATCAGTCAATCAATCATGACAGTAAAATGTTGTCTTACCATTCTATGCATCTTTGATGGACATGTAAGACATTAGCCTGCAAAGCTTGGTCATCTGTCATTTGCTCACCATCAAGATAGTGTAACATTGGTCCAACTGCCTGGAAATTTCCCATAACACATTTAGAGGTCCTCTAAATTCAACAAAGTTTGAATATAGTCAGCTAGGGAGGGCTCCCAGTGAATCAAAATTTATGTTACCACTTACCTATGAATAATAAATTTAGTGAAGAAAAATTTTTAGGCTTTATTATAAACAATTGGTACTACTAAGAAGGTTTCACTATGGAGTACCTCTGTGGCTCCTGAAGTATGGCAAAATGCACAATCCACCAGCTCTTCTGTATGTAAATAATTGATGCTTAGGTTGCAATATGTAAATAAGATGACTCAAAATTATACATACAAAATTCCTTACCATTAACTTTATCTAACTTCTGCTTCTTTGATTCAATAATACAGTCATCTTCTATTTGGCAAGCTCCACTGTCCGGACCCCTCTTGGACAAAACTTTAGGGATCAATCTTTCAGTTGTCTACAAGAAAAAAAAAACTTAATTGCATACTGAATTACATTAAAAAATTAGTACAAGGACAGAACTACAATTTCTGTTTCTGTAAGCATTCTGTACTGCGTAGGTAACCAAGTACCTTCAGTCTAAATTATCCCCAATATCCTTTGCAAATATACATTGATAATAAGCCAACTTACTGGTTCACTTCTAGCATCATTGCTGTCATAATCTGAATCCTTCTGGTAGCCAGATGACTGAGGACTACATGGATGCCTTTCTGTAAGAAATTTATTGACTCCAGCTTCTTGTCTAACCTTTTTACTTGCATCCTTTTTGTGTTCATGAGTTTCCCCTTTATGGTTGAATTTTCCAGTACTCACTGTACCAAATAATCTTGTTCGTGACTTCACATGACCAGACCTTTTCTCATCCACATGTAACACTTCCTCTTCAAACTTCAGATTCATGTTGTTATAGCCTGAATCTGGACTTCCATCTGAATGCATCTTTATGTCTAAATAACAGTCAAAATCAGAGTCATTATTTCAGTCACCACATAATGTAATAAAAAACAAAACATACATAAAGGGCACATTGACATCACCAGAAATATCAACTTGTGGGCCTTGTTTGAGAGCAGCATTGACGCTAGAATTCATATTTTTGCAGATACTTACAATTGCCTCAATGTGAACGGCAGATCTTAATTCTGCAACATTTGAGCAAACTTGTAAACAAAAGCTGTAGCATCAACAAACTTTTCAATTGGTATCGCAGTACCTTGTTCACGAAATGGTGCTTTACAGATGGCACAGTCATATGCATTTGTCACCGAAGTAGCAATACAGGCTCTGGCAACATCCAAGAAAATTAGAGCAGTGCATATTAACCATTTATATTATTCAATTCATAATTGTTTGGAACCCAAACCTGCAATACATATGATTACATGGCAATAACATCGGAATTTTGAGCAATTTCAAACTGCCACAAAAGAAACAAAATGCATTAGACCACCATGAATACAGACGTCACAAGCAATTGACAATGAATATGACCTCAACATATAATTTATCAAAACCACCGA
This sequence comes from Musa acuminata AAA Group, assembly GCF_036884655.1. NCBI lineage: Eukaryota > Viridiplantae > Streptophyta > Magnoliopsida > Zingiberales > Musaceae > Musa > Musa acuminata. The sequence continues at coordinate 9,405,362 of NC_088356.1, read as the reverse complement.
GTCAAAAAAAGTAAAACATTTGGTTAACAAGTGCATGGATCGCAATATCTAGTTGGTTTGTATAGTAAAACATTAGGGTTTTGATTGCCAAATAGGGTTGTGCAGATGCCAGCACACACAAACGACAGGCCCAAGTCGAGAGTAGAAACTTCCATGCAATCAACAAAGATATAGAGATCTAGGAGAACAGACAACTCTCGTCAAACGGGAAAGGAAACTTATGGCAAACAGATTAACCAAGAACTCAGCACACACAAGTAGCTCCATGAAACGAATACAGTTTTGGAGATTTGATCCTTATACAAACGACACACCAGAAGCCAGCATCCCTCTTAAGCAACCTAAGAATCAATGTTCGGAACAAATCCTTAGACCATCGATGCGGTGGAAACTCTCATTCCTGAGAGAAACCACCTAACTTCTGATGCGTATAGAATCTAAAGAACGATTAAGAGAAACAAAACCAATTACCAAATGGCGCACGTCAACTCCAACTCCATCTTCTGAAGATTGAGAAGCAAAGGATTCACGAACCGCCTGAAACCCTCTGAATCCCCCATTCTGCTCTCTCTCTCTCTCTCTCTATCTATCTATATATCTGGTTGGAGATGTAGGAGGATGAACCGAAAACTCTCTATGGTGGGGGATTTGGAAGGAAGAGGACCGACTTCGGACCATATACCCTGGACGCGAGTGGCGGGATAGCTCCCAAATAGCGCATCGGGATCGGAATACGGACGCGTGGATGGTGGGGATCTTCGCTGGGCCTTCCATCGGAAGGGAAGCGCGCGGGACTTTTGATTCCGGTACGGGGGCGCGCGCGGGATCGTTTATTTGGCGCAACGAATTGGAAGTTCTGGTCAAGATTTTAAGAGAGTCAATGGAGAGGCTCGGGCTACATCATGTTCTGGTCCCAACTCGGCCCATCCTGTCTCGTTGGACCTATTGGGCTCACCTAGGCCTGACCCAAGACTCGTATCTAAATTCGGGATTGGCCAGCTTCACCTCAAATATCAAATAAAATATATAAACTCTGATGTCTTCCTGTCATAATATATTATTTCAGAAAATATAAATATCTTGTAATATATATATATATATGATAAAAATAGGCCCTTAAGCAAAACATGTTATTATGTGTCATCTACCCTACAATAATAATAAAATCGGACTCATCCACGTTGGATATGCTCCAACGGTAGTTATAAATGTGGATCCTCACCTCAGTCATGGTAGTAAGATGCTTAAATGGTAACAAACTATATCAAGTAGCAAAAAATCACAGTAATGGTATGAAGCAAAATTTTGAATCTCGATCAGGAATCAATTTCCATGGATATACCCACTCGATAATTAATGAAAAATATTTAAAAAACAAATACCACAATATTGAATGAAGCCAGACAACAAAAAGTTTTCAGGAACAGTTAACCAAGGAATCATTATAATCTACTATTTTTCTGTGTCATCATTGGATCACAAAAATCATGCCATATGATAGCAAAAATAAAGTGCCATAGTTTCACATCTCCTATGGGAATAAGAACGCTCAAACGAGAAGCAGAATCACTGTTGGAAGGAGGACGTGCAGCTTCTATCTTGCTTATATAAATTGCTGAAGGATGAGAAGATAGGAATACTCTCTCTCTCTATCAGTGGTAGACATTCTGGCTGTGCAATAGTTCGACAGCTGCAGCAACAACATCAATACCCTCCGAATGGACATCAAGCGCTGGCTCCTCAATTTTCCTTTGCAACAGTTTGTCAAGCTCTCCTCTCAATCTCTGTCAAAATTCAGTGATTAATATGCAATTTGAGCAGTCTAACTTGTAAGAATCATGACATAAGTATTTACAAGGCACAATAATCCAACATATATGATCAGAAACTCATTGTTTCTTTATCCCGTTCATCTCATTCAAAATCACGGCAGGTCTTACATTGTTCCTACTAGTTCAGCAAAGCATCATTCCAAGATTGGTGTGCTTTTTATTAAAAAAAGAATAATATGCTTTGAATTTGGTCACCTGATGCTTCAATCAGTAAGCTTTTTTTTCCTGAGTAAGATCTTTATTTTTTTATGGGAAAGCAAACCGAAACAGACTGAATCAGCATTAACTCAATAAATATATGACAGGTCCCCCTGTTGGCATATGCCTCATGGGATGGTACCCTAACCACTATCAAGCATTTAAATTAGACTTAAAAACAAGGAGGTCATATATATATATATATATATATATATATATATAAATATAAAATGTATTCTTCTTGTACATTATTTCGATTAGGAGGCTTTCCTTACCTGAATAAGATGTAGTGTACTCTTTGGTGCCGAAAAGTGAAGGTATCCACCCAACATCTCGATGCCCTCTCCAGATTTACTTGGCATGAGGCTGCCTCCAAACAAGAGCAAAGCATAGTCTGAAATATTTGTCGAATCCCTGATATATATACTTGAGGTTTTCACTTTGTCGCTGTAAATCATGTAAGGCAAAGGGAATAGATGGACCCCTGCATTAACAGAGGAAGGATGGATATCAACTTTCCCAACATCTTTGCTGTAAAATGCTGTCCTCTTCCCTCTCCTTTTGCATTGGATAACATTAGGGTAAAGCCCAGCACACAGAACGGCACATATCATTTCCATATCATCTCCATAGTGGTTATATGCCTGAAATCAAACATACAAGAACATCATATGCATACAACACCATATTCAGAAGGACACATATATAGTGATTAGAAGTGCTAAGACACCAACAAACACTTATTTAGAAGATCCTAAAAGCAACAACAATAGAGTGGCCACAGCTATTTGGTATTTGGCCACATAGTTCATTTCTGACCATCTATTTTATCAATGCAGTGCTCTCCTTTAAACCATAGATATTGGGCAAGTCTTGTTCTCAAATGTCTTTCAGGAGCCTTTGCCAGCAATTGACAATTATGTACCATTATCAAAAGAGGATAATCTTATGAGCTTTCCTTTGTTTCGAAGTAGCACAACATGAATAATTCTCTGAATATAACCACGATAAAGCAAATTCAAAGATACATATACATTGAGAAGTGCATACCAAATAAAACCTTTTCTGTCAAGGGAACATTTTATTTAGAAAGGCTTTTTTTGCTGGAGTACCATCCTAGAAACCCATCTTAGTCTGGAACTCTGGATACCCCTGCAATTGTTCCAATTGCCCCTGCACCCCTGTAAACTACAAGAGGTACCCCAAGATGATCACTTAAGGTAGTCCCTGTTCACACTGGTTGCTGGTGCTCTATCTCTCTCTCTCTCTGGTAAGTCCTACTGGTCACCATGGCAATCTCTCTTTCTCCATTTCACGTTCTTGCTTTGCTGTTGATCTCTCTTGATTTTGCTATCAGTCTCGGTCTCTCTTCTGATTTGGCTCTTGATCTCTGTAAAACCTTGAGAAGTGCACACAATGAGAAGTGCATACCAAATAAAACCTTTTCCATCAAGGGAACATTTTATTTAGAAATGGTTTTCTGCTGGAGTACCATCCTAAAAACCCATCCTAGTCTGGATACCCCTGCAATTGTTCCAATTGCCCCTGCACCCTGTAAACTACAAGAGGTACCCCAAGATGATCACTTGAGGCAGTCCCTGTTCACGCTGGTTGCTGGTGCTCTCTCTCTCTGGTAAGTTCTACTGATCACCATGGCAATCTCTCTTTCTCCATTTCACATTCTCGCTTTTGCTGTTGATCTCTCTTGATCTCTCTTGATCTTACTATCAGTCTCGGTCTCTCTTCTGATTTGGCTCTTGATCTCTGTCTCGAAGTGTCCATCATCTGTCTCAGTGTCTCTTGCCATCCTGAACTTCTAGTTGCTTTGTCAATGTCCAACTATCTCCATCTCCAATCAATATCTCTAAACATCTTCTAAGCATCTCTCAAATATAGGCAGCTAAGTCTTTTTCATGTGAGCCATTCGACCATGCAAGCAGTTTGAAGATTTATAAGTAACTAATGTGTCGGGACTGTTTCATATTAGAAGTTTAGCTAGCATAGCTCGAGGATAGTTGCCAGGAATTCTGTTTCCCACTAAACTTTGTATTACCTGGAATTCATGTCGGAAATATCATTCAATTATTTTCTCAAGGTTTTTGGGAAACCTAAACCTTGTCAATCCAACACATAACAGAATTTCTATAATTATCAGGAAATTCATAACTAACATACACAGTTAAGATATTTCCGACTGTTTCATATTAGAAGTTTAGCTAGCATAGCTCGAGGATAGTCGCCAGGAATTCTGTTTCCCACTAAACTTTGCATTACCCAGAATTCATGTCGGAAATATCATTCAATTATTTTCTCAAGGCTTTTGGGAAACCTAAACCTTGTCAATCCAACACATAACATCATTTCTATAATTATCAGGAAATTCATAAGTAACATACACAGTTATTATAGTTAAAATGCACCCCCTTGTTTTATTACATAAATCAGTTTGCTAATAGATCAATATACGGGGAGTAAATGATCAAATAGAAGTATGAATGATACCAAGTGAAAAATCTTAATCCATGGTGTATACTTTATAGTTTTCTATGCATTTCTGTAAAATATAAATGCATTTACATGATCAAATAAAAGTACAGTATGCACCTTATCTTCTTATACGTCTCTTTCCTATTCCAGCTTTAAACAATTTTTAAAATCCACAACGATAACTAGCTTCAGAGTAACCAATCCAAGGGTCACAAAAGTCAGCAGATCCAAAGTAAAAAAGTTTGTAAAAATATCAAAGTTCGCTCGCGAATATCTATCCCAAAAGAAGAAGATACTGTAAAGTGGAACCATATGGACACGAGCATGAGCCCAGAATACAAACCTTGGCACCTTTAGCCTTGTTCACAAAACCTATGTCAGATAATAGATCCAAGAACTGGTTTCTCATGTCGTCCATCATTTGCAAGGTTATGGGGGACAAGAAATTCTCCCAACAGAAAGCTCGTTCTCTTCCACTGCGTTTAGCACCCTTCCATGCTTCAAAAGCTTTTAAAAGAGCTATGTGATCACTGCAAAAAGTTCAGGACTCCATCAAACTTGTGCATAAGGCACTTGGCTATTTCATTGATCAGGGCTAAGAACATAAAATGCCAGTAACTTCCTATACTATAGTGCATAAAGTTGAGCACTGCAGGATTTTCGGAACACAATGTAACACGGAGTAGCAGGGTTTTTCCTCCAAAAATAAGGGCAGCGACTATTGAATTTCTGTGACATATAATTTCGTATACTATGAACCTAAAAAGATCAATCAAGTAAGGCGAGCAATGGGTAATCCTACCTGCAAGAGTCACCAGCAAAGGATCTTTTTACAGCATCAGCTTCTTCTTTTCTATTTATTGGTAGAACAAATGGGTCACGATGTGCAAGAGCAGCAGCAATTGTCAGTGCTGGATCTAGGCACTGGAATATAGACCCCATAAGCAGCATCTTTCCAATATTTGGATCCAAAGGAAGCATGCACAGATGGCGTCCTGTATCAATTAAAATACATTTAAGAACACTAGTGAGGAACAAAATGTGCTTCAGTGGAGAACAACTTAATTAATTACATCGCACCATGACACACCTAAGGCAGTAAGCTCCTCGGTGTCATCTAGCGCTCCAATAGTTTTCAAAATTTCAATTGCATTTTTAACAGAGAGCGGATCAGGAGGCTGAAGTGCCTTGGCCAAAAATGTTGCAATTGCTCCAAGCTGTAAGCTTTTAATATTAAGGCATAGTTCTTGTAAAGGGGTTCGAAGAATTTCAGGTAATTGATACTGGGGCATAGCATCATGAAGAATTTTTGGGTACAACCTATAACACACCCCAGGTTGAACTCGACCTGCACGTCCCCTTCTCTGTGCATATACTCTGACAATCAGTTGTTACATTGAATCTGTAATATTTATCCAACTTCAAAGTTTAATTGATTTACCTGATGTGCTGAAGCCTTTGATATCCATGACGGTAACAGGCAAGCCAGTTTATTGAGAGCATCATAACTTGTTTCTTTTGCTTTTCCACAATCAATGACATAAACAACATCATCTATTGTAATGCTACTTTCTGCAATATTTGTTGCTAGAACAATCTTCCTGAAATATCAACAGAATTTCATACATGTTCAGATGCCAAAATCCTGTACGTCTCTTCACAAAGAGAAGTGTTTGGAATCCTTAAAAACGAGGCCTCCTAGGCTTTAATGGCCGCTATCAGCACTTTAACAAAGTGTAAAAAGAAAAAGCATAATGCTACAAATGCACACTACACACACAACCTCTAGCATCACAGTTTAAAAAAAAATACAAGTTATTTTCTGTTCTCGATATGCAGGCAAACAATTTTCCCGTGTATCTACCTCTCCTAGTATTTACCATTATTAGGAAAAAAACTCAAACTCAAGTTTGCTCATTCAAAAATCTGGCTGTCATGACACAAAGTTGAATGAACTTCAAATCTAAAAACAAATAATTCGAGTGTATAAAAACACAAAGAAGTTAACTTCCACAATCTCACATTCAAAAGCAAAATTCCTCAATTTAGATTGATGATCTATAGATGGATATCCTAAATTATAGGATTCCAGTGTCTCACCTTATTTCAGCATGAAAAATCAAGGTTCACAATTTCATTGACCATACCAGTGCACCAAGTATTGGTACAACAGCACATATTGAGTTTTGTAAAATCCTAAAAAATAAAAAAAAATTAAAGAAATTGCTTGCTACAGGACCTGTACCACCCTATACCAAGTGGTATGGGCCCTATACTGGGCACACTACTCAGTTTACCCTAGTCCACGTACCGATAGATTGTCAGACCGATAAATACCTCCCGCACCATACATAGTAGCTGTCTCCATTCATTTAACAGAAACATCGAAGCCTATTTAAAAGCCTTAGACATAGTAGCTATCTCCCTTCATAACAAAGGTATCATTTTATACAGAAAATAACATCACTTTTGCATCCGATTTGTTTACTGTGACAAACTTGCAGATATAAGCAGTACAGATAAGTTACAAAAACAACTTTGGAAAGCCTACCAAAAAACATAAAACTTGGTGAACAGAGTCATGTGTGATATCATGCAAACGTAACATTACTGACAATGAATAATAACATAATTCTCAATGCAGCAGCTGAGCTAGTTCTTTTCAAAGTTTTACCAAGAGAACTTGCCTCATATTACTTGGAGGTCTGTCAAAAATTTCACGTTGATTGACAGTGGGCATTGAACCATGCAAAGGAAGAACAAGAAACTTGCTAGAATTCCCAAGATAAGTGTTCCCTTTAATTTTTTCAAGCAGCTTAGATATCTCATCCCAACCCGTAAGGAATACAAGGATAGCTCCATCCCCTTCATGGCGACAAATATGTTCGATAGTTGCTTCCACCTAAAAGTTAAGACAAAAGATACATAATAAATAGCTATTGCAGATGAACGCACCTCTATAGAATAAAGGTGCTTTTGTGGTACAGAACTGAAATGGATAGAGTAATTCCAGCTAATGAACATATTTGTTTGTCTGATCATCAGAGGCATCTGTTCATAACTTGCATTTGAAAATATATACATATAATTATAAAATATGTTCGATAGTTGCTTCCACCTAAAAGTTAAGACAAAAGATACATAATAAATAGCTATTGCAGATGAACACACCTCTATAGAATAAAGGTACTTTTGTGGTACAGACAACTGAAATGGATAGAGTAATTCCAGCTACTGAACATATTAGTTTGCCTGATCATCAGAGGCATCTGTACATGACTTGCATTTGAAAATATATACATATAATTATAAAATACATAATTTTCTTATACACCATTCATTTAACAGCTGGGGAAATCACATTTACCTGACATAAACTTTGGGACCAAGTAAAAGAAGAGATGAAAGTAAGGCAGTCTGGGGATCCATCTAGAACACATCATTACAGAAAGTAAAAAGAAAGAAATATAAAAATGTGACAATCATGATTTAAAATATCAGTCCAATATGGATTCCAATACATCATCAGACTGGTACCAATATACTGACATGTACCGCAGGTATTATTCACAAAAATAATAAAAATATACTGATCAGTATTTGAGCCATCTAATCCTTGTGCAGAGAGGAAAATACACGTGAGCACATGAGAGTCTGATTGGTAATGGAGAACATTATTCAATTATGCATTCTGGTGAGATTTGAAAGGGAGAAACATCTCCATCAGAAACTCCAGCAAACTGGAAGTCAGTTCATGCTGCATTGAAGTTGAACCATTACCTACAAGTTTCTCTAACTAATTTTGGGTGAATACCAGTAGTTCTACAATTTGTTTCGTTTGAGGACATATCAGAAAATTTTGTTTGGTGCAGTTTGACAGCTGGCCATAATTTCTCTTTTAAGAGAAACTGCAGGAAGATGCTATGGGGAAGCACTTCTGGAGGAAGATGGTACTAAGTCAAATCCAGTTGAGGAACTGTCAATCATGTAAAAGGTAATAGACGTGATATTTGGTTAATTTTTTATATGTATATTTGTGTCGGTTTGTCACCGAAATAGCACTTCTAGTGTTCTATACTACAACTATCTTATTAGATTATTTATTTCAACCCTATCTGAAACCTCAGGATCCTGTTGTACTGGCTAAAACTGTCCTCTGATCACTAATGAAGTAGGCAAAAGGTAAAACAGAGATAATATCAATTAGTTCACCTTTCAGTCTCCTAACAATTTGATCTCACTGACGAAAAAGAAATCCAGATGCCGTTTGCTCGTACAGAATGATTCTTTTTGGATTTGTTTCCACATATTATGAGAAATTAATAAAATAATCACAACAAAAGGGAGAAAAAGCTTCCTGTTGCTCTTAAGGCTTTTAGAGTGCCTTCATGCAGTCTAGTAACAAATGCACTAGCTGAATGTCATTCAGTGCAACTGTCAACTTTCTAATAATAAGTAGCAGTCATCAGAAATATGCCTTAAATAGGTCTATTCTAGCAGTCTTCACTTAAATGGCTTAAAATTAACACATCCAAAAGTCACGAGAAGTGTCATAGAAAACACATGAAACTGCAGACAAGAAAATTACGAGGAAGCTTAAATCAGGTAAAGTTCAAGATCTTACAAGACCCAGATCCAGTTGTCCACCATCCCAGGCTTCAAGAGACTGTCTTGTAGGAATGCTGTAGTTCTTGTACTGTATATCAACATCAACATCCTATATGACAAAAGAATGTGACTTTTTTATAGGCAATTGAGTAGGAAACAGTAAGATGAAACTAACCGTATCTCAAGTATTGCACCACATCAAAGTCAGCAATTTGCATCAGAAAGCACCCAGAGAACTCCTCACAATCACAATAAATTGTATGCAAATCCTTTTGTTAATTTTCAAGGGGTCTTTACTTAGTAATTATCATCATGAAAATCAACATAACAAACCTATTGTTACATCTATCAAATATAAGGATAATTGACACGCATAAGCATGGTTTGCAGTACCGGTCCGTACCGCCCGGTACGGGCGGTACGTACCGGTCCGACAGGCTTCCGGTACGCGGACCGCCTGTTACCGGTCCGGTACTGTAGCAGTACTGCAGCAATGTAGCACTGCTACAGTGCTCGGCACGCCTGAATATACCGCTCGGTACACCTGGGTGTACCGAGCGGTATACCGTACCGTACCGGTACCGAGCCCAGGTCGAAACTCCGGTACGGTACGGTATTGCGAACCTTGCGCATAAGTACCTGGAATGACAATCATGACAACAAGAATAAAACCAATCAAAGCATGTTATCCATCTCTAAGATTGGTAAGTTAACCTATGCTGGGAGGTGATTGGCTGAAAATGATCAGATCATCCTTGAAGATAATTTTAGGTGACTCTGGCCTCAAAGATATTCACTGATGGAATAACAAAATCACCATTGAACAAGTAGCAAGTTCTCAATAATTTTCTCAACCAAAAAGGTTGTTTCTTCAAGGTAAATGATAGCACACAGACAAAATAGATGGAGGGCCAAGTTGTACCAACTTAGGCTAAGGCTTTATATTTGATAATTGAGATCCAAGCCATGATGACTATCTTCTGATAATAGATACGATGATATGATTAGGTATACTATTTTATGTTTTAATTAAATATTTAACTTTCACATTTCTTAAGTTATTGTTAATTGTTATCTTTATATTCTTTAATTACTATGTTATCAGGAACAATCTCTCATTATTAATATTAAATAATATAATTAATTACTTGTCATTTATCATGACATGGAACTTTATGTTGCATGTAATGAAAAGGAGAGTATAAACACACAATTTTAGGAAAACTTAAATTTGCTTTTTCAAAGGTATAAAGTAATTCAACATGAAAATTAAGAGAGGGCATCTACCTCAAACATTTCTGTCAAAGGATCACTTTTTGCCGATGGTTGCCTTCTTCTCCTCCTCGAGTTCCCTTGATAATTATCCAACTCATGCTTAATCTTGTATCGAGTCTTTTCCAGTATGTCCTCTAGAAACAGTTCTGCTACAGGAAAAGTAAAACCCTACAAAAACAAAAAAGCAATGTAAGAAAATTATTTCTCAATTTGTAGAAAAATGGACACAAGCATAGTAACTAAAGTGTGCATAAAAGTTAAGAATACCGGTATGTGGATGACTGGTGCATTTCCAAAGTATCTGGAGAAGAGATCAGCATTCAAAGTAGCACTCATTAATATTAGCCGAAGGTCAGGTCGCCGTGGCAGAAGATCACGCAAAATTATAATGAGGAAATCCTCATTAATGCCCCTTTCATGAATTTCATCAACAAGTAGATGACTAACACCTGCAAGGTCTGGCTCCTGAACCTGTCATATTAATGCCAGTTTGACCAGTAAAGGCAAAAGTTTCAGACTCAGTTATCTTTAAATGTGACAATAAACTTATTATTATATAAGAATAATTTGTATTAACAGCTCTTTAAGAGTTAAGACAAAGTTGAACTTGAATGTAAAAGTATGATTCGAAATACAAGTGAAATGTGATAGCTGAACTATTACCAAACTATTCGAGGCATATGAGAGATCAAATATGTTCAAGAGAAATTTTCTCAATACAGAATACTAAAATTAGAGGCGCTTGGATTTATGCCTTGTGATCTGTGGTTGCATGGGTACATGTACGGCAGATGCATGGAAGTCAAACAGCGTACTAACACTCCTTTTAGTTACATATACCACATCCAACAGATGGCACAAAGTTGCATAGACAGCACCTATATTTTCCTTTGGGCCACCGTAGTTAACATTTAAGCTACTCGCAGACAAAAAAAGGAAATAAGATTCCTATAGTGAAACAAAGAATTACAGCATTTGGTTGATGATTATACAAATTACTCGATAGCACTAATAGTTCGATTCATCGTACATAATGGTATAAGTATATGACCATCAATCATCATCATAGCTTGTAAAACCATATAGTAACTAGAACCCATAAAAAAACAAAGCAAGGCTTGCAATACAGTCATGTAGAATTCAGTATGGCTTTTCTTAGCACTCGGCATGCAATGGGATACCAACCATCGGTACATTGGTGTGGATCGTTACCGTACCAATCCGAGCCCTGACTGGTAATTATGAACCTTGGAATGGAGAATTAATGCAATAAGACGCCACCGCAATATAGTACTTATTAGGGAACTCAATTTCGTCTGGACTAATTCTTACCCGCCAATATTTACCAATTAAAGTACACAATCCAGGCACTGCCTGCTTGTCCCCACTGGTCCGCCTGGTATGCCTCCTCCTCCTTTCCCCCTTCACTTCCTCTTCTTCTCACCCCTCTTGTTATCGCAACACATATCAATGTACTGTGTATTGGTAGGCTGGCATGGATCTGATCTCTAGCAATCCAACCATAGCCCAGCATGGGTCTGGTACCCAAAACTGCTATCCTTGGCACTTATTTTTCACTCTCACTTCCGTCTCTTTTAGTTTTTTTTCTCCTCCAGTCTATTTCTCCTCTGACAACTTCCTTTTCTTTTCTCTTTTGTCTTCTCTTCTACATCTTCCCAACACAGATCCCCTTAACAAGAACCATGTCTTCAGTGTTAGTGACAACATAATGGCAAATTATTTTTGCTCAATCTCAATACGGAAATTATTTTTCTCAAGCACAAGCCTCCTTTCCAGTAGCACAAGTTTTTTTGATCAAGTTCTATGAGTAGAAGCACACAATGGTTGTTTACCGCACAACATAAGTACTACATCTAAGTATCACACAAATCAATTATTATCACTGTAGATCATCAATTCAAATGGCAAAAATATCTATTTTCTATTTCTAGTGTAACTTAGCCTGCTAAGCTCAAATAGTCTTCTATCCAAAACTGATTGTAAATCATTGTGTGTAGAGACAAGGTCTTTCAGGTGCATCAATTTCATAGCAGTTGATTGATAGGATAACACCCTAACAACCATTTCTCCAATCAAAGGGGCGAATAAGGCCTCCCAAGCTATCAATCAAAAATTTAAACTAATAAGAGAACTTTGTTCCATAGAGAAACGGACACAACATCCAACCATAATTTCTTGGCCTTACAAACTATCATGTATAAATAGGTGTTTATGGGTAAAGAACTTGTATTGACACAACATACAGATCCTACCAAAAGAGATCCGAGACCTCTCACAATATGAATGCCAATAGTAAAATAACTTGGCTAACCTGTATTAGATCCATGTTGGGGTTCTTATATAGAAAATAAACTTTATTAAACATTGAAATGCTTTCTAAGAAAGCATTCAAGTTTAAGAACAAAATCAATCTCAAAATGACAGGAAAAAAATTTATATATTTTGCTACAAAGAGCCCGTGAGAGGGCCTGGTCCGCATATTCTCTGCAACGAGTGGTTTGGAGGTTGTTTCCATCCCACTCCCACTGCAAAATTGAATCGAGATCTTTTTCCTTCTACAGCAGGAGCCATGGTGCTCCTTGTCTACTCACTTGTAGTAAGTGAACACCCTCTTGAGATATGCACTGCTTTCAGTTGTATCTCTTTTAGGGCAATGGCTTCAATGTGTTAATGGTACGTAACAACACTAAGCACAGGCATGTGCTGCACATACTAGTATTGGCAGAACACTTGTTGTACTGAGGTGATATTCTTGCTCAGGACTATTGATATGGGGTATATTTTTACACCAAACATAAGCAACATGTGGCCCCAAATTTCTCAAACCCCATTATTACCGACTAGCATGATCACTGTGTCAGCAACAAATCTCGACAGGGAACATTTCCCTCATAAACCGGATGATAATTCTTCACTAAATATATGCAGTTAGGGCCAAAGGGGGCCTCTTCTCTAGGTACAGGAGGAGTATTATATCTGACTATGTAAAACACTTGTTTTTCCCCACCTCCGACTGATCCTGACTTGGAGGGGCCTCACTGAACATGCCCCAGGCACAAGTTCTAAAGGATCTGGACACCTCGGAACCGACCACATCAAGAAGAGTCACCTCGGCTAAATTCCTCTTGGGCTAGCTTCTCTCGAGCTCAGTGAACTGCAACAATACGTTTTGCTGAGGAAGTGGCTAGACCGGATCAGAGTCAATGTATCAGATTGATGATCATGCTTGACCTCAACAACAATGAAATCGTACTTACTATAGTAGCGACATGTGTCAGACATTTTAATGAAACACACTTCTCTTTTTATGGACGTGCTACTCTATCTTGTCTTTTCTCTCTCCTTTGTAGAGAAAAAGATGACTCAGAATTGCACGAGTCCATTATTATTGTCATATGTTTTGATGAGAAGCCTAGGAAGAGTTAATTTTGGTTAGATAAACATCACAAGTGATGGGAATGGGATAGACATGATGCTCTTGATGATTGCTGAATGAATCCAGATGGGAGATCTTGAAGCCAAAGCCATTTTCTTGTATGGAAAAAAAGATCAGAAGCTTAATAAAATGAAACAAATTCAGATTTTGATAGAAATAGAAAATGTAATTTCATCCATCAGGATATCATTAAATAGATAGGGAGTACCAGCCTTCGGAGTAAGACTCCTGTTGTGCAAAACAGTAAACGTGTTTGCTCAGAACGCTTTGCTTCTAAACGGATCTGGTAACCAACAGTTTCTCCAAGACTTTCACCCCTTTCAGAAGCAATGCGTGCTGCAACAGATATAGCTGATATCCGACGTGGCTGAGTACATATTATACTACAATCTGCTCCTCGTAGATGTTCAATCTCCTGCTCTAATATGAATTGAGGTAGCTGTGTAGTCTTGCCACAACCTGTCTCTCCAGAAACAACAAGCACCTATATGTTCAAACAAATTGGTAAGGCTATCTGGCCAAATACCATGCAGTTAAAGAAACACCGTGGAAAAGAAACCTTGTTCTGAGAATGCATAAATCAGGTAATACAAAGCAACTTGTTAAAAGAATGCCTATAAGTTCATTCTCTGATAGTTATAATCTAGGGATCTCACAAAGGTTTCAACGGATTAAAGAGAAGAGGGTGTAAACTATGAATTGAACTGTTGGTAAATGATGGGCACAAGACAGAGGTCCACAAGCATCTCATGTCAACCCATGGTAGCACAACGCTTTCATACTTGGTGTATATCAATCAGTTAGAACTTACAATAATGCAAAATTTCACCTTGCTATCAGGGTTTAACTATTTTCTAAAATGATGAAATTGGTAATGTCAACATTAATATGAAATCAAAATGGAGGATGTAACTTACAGTCAAAGGAAAATAATTGTGATGTAAGGAACATGATGAAAACAAGATTTCCCATAACATGTTAAATCCATCATACATGTTACTGCTATAATTCTTTCCGACTCATATTGCCAACCATTTTTCACAAATAACTGATAGAGAAATACACATCTTCAGTTCCATCTGGTGCGACTTCAAAAATAAACCATCTTTACATCGTCAAGAATGAATTCCAAAAACCTATACCTGACAATGATCCTAATCATCTAAAAAATTTTGCCATGATCCCAGTCCTAAATAAGTTTGTTGTTTATGTTACTGCCAATACCTTGGACAGTCTAGTAACATAAAAATTAAAACCCAAATTTTGGAAATGATAAAAAAGCCAAAAAAACTCATAACTTCTATGCAAGCCCAATATTGTAACACAGCAAAAAGACACAGCATGATCTCAGCCATAGTGATTACACAAGACATGTGATGATATACTCCAATGACAATGGCCAGGAAGAGAAATTTTACCTGATTGTCTGCCACAGCTATCAAAAACTCATCCTTGAGTTTGTAGGCTGGTAATTTTTCCCTGAAAGCAAGCATTGCTTTAGTGCTCGGGGATGCCTACAAGGAGCGCATACAAATAAGATATAATGACAGGTAGAAGCAACAAACTAACGACTACTTCCATCTCACATGAAGCAGTGTCATCTAGAGAATAAAAAAGAAAAACCAGCCAAGAACCTTCTTGGAGTTCTGCAGCTCCCTAAGTTCAGAACTAAACTTCTCCTTCATAGTATCAAAAGATGAAGAGGATTCAGATCTAAAGATGGGCACGCTAGATAAAGGTTGCTTCTCCGCCTGAGTGAATGTACTGGTGGAACTATTTTGGGTTGATATATCTTTTGATCTAGCCAAAAGACTTACGACTCTTCTTTCAGTTTCTGTGGACATTTTAATCTGCATATACATGACAAAATCTTCGATATTTCAAGTTGTAAGAGAATTTGCAAGTCCCAATTAATAGTTATGAAGTACCTCTTTTTGTGTTGATCCATGTCTTTCATCAAGATCAGCACGATAATCTGGTAAAGGAACCTTGCTAAATACAAGTGCTTTACCTTTGTTGTATGCATGGCTTCCTTCCCAAACAAGCAGACAAGAAAAATGCAACATCATCAGATATGGAAAAAAGCTGCACATTTTTAATGTCAAAACATGCACCATATATTTTTTTCTGATCCAAATATCAGGACATTAAAGCTTGTTATTATTGTCGTTGTTGTTACCATATATAGCATAAAGCTCATGATCAAATATGTCTATATAACTACAAGTCCAATCAGCAAACAGCAAATAAATAATAGGCTGGACAGAGATGAAGTGAAATGATATATTCAGCTGCATATCTGGTGAATGTCTCACTTGATGCCTAAGTGGATTCATCATATGGATGGTTGTGTAAGTGAAATGCAGCCAGTATAATGTGGCAGCAGCCTTATTCTTCTTCATTTTGTGGCACATGATAACAGCCTTACCACTGTTATTCTGTACATGTCAATGTCATCACAATGTTCCAATAATAATATTCTATATCTTAGGCTTACAATCATTCATTATTAACAAATAGAAGAAAGGATTATTTGTGTTAATTATTGCTTAATAAAGAGAACCAAGTCATGCATATAGCACCAGGAAAGTAGGAATCTTACAAGTATAAGCCTTGATTCTGAGCCATATTTGCCAGAGTATTCTGACCATCACGCCCAAAGTTACGTTTAACTATCAGCTCCTGCTGGCTACCTTGTTTTAATTGTTGTATCCTACTCCACCATTCATTTTCATCCAGCTTGTCCACCTTGATAACATCAGAACATGAAACAATATATCCATTTGTCAATCAACATACCAGTCCAAACCATAATATTGTGGCAGAATTTTCAAATGCTTGACAAGAATAATGTTCTCCAAAGAAGAAGCATTTGTGGAGCCAGGAATAAGAGCACAGGGACTTTTGTTGCCCCTAAAAGTTGGTCTCATAGAACATTAGTTTGGCACTAAATAAATGTAAATCAGATACCAGTGCTAAAAAGAATGCTTTCATTAGATGAGAGCTCCAATTCCAACATCCTATACTACTGACAGTAATTGATCTCCAAAGAGAATGAGATAGAACAAAATAAATAAAAACATGCTTGCTTGATGTTTCTCAAAACATTAATTCCATGGAAACTATTTGACATTTGAGTAGCTTTCTTTTTATATTTATTATTTAATTATCTAGAAGATAATCAACTATTCTATATTCCTCCCGCATAATATCATCGTCAAGAACCCATTATCTCCATTTCCACCATAGGTCCAATACATGGCAATACAATCCATGAACAAAGTATCAGAAGGAGAAAAGGAGCGAGATCTTTGGTAAAGTGCAACTAGACTTGTTGTCACTCATATACAACAAGCTCAACCAAACGTAGTCCTTTATTTAAATTTCTCACATCATCACGATGAAGAAAGGGGCCACAAAAAACAACCATAGGTATCACAAGCCCATCAAAACCATGAATCGCCTGCTAAACCAGCACGTTGTTGGAGACCTATGGCAAAACATGTAGGGGATATATCAACGAATTCTCTGACAATAACGGAAAAGAAAACGAATTAACTGTTTTCATCCAAACATCCGATCAAGAATCAGCAAATCGGATCAAGTATTAGTGTTCTCCTAATATGGAAATGATCTTATGATTCGTAAAATGTATTTATGAACCGAACAGCCGAATCTTGGTAAAGATGACATCAAAAGCAAGGAAACAAAGGAAAATTAAATGACAGAAAAGGAGAACAGTACAAAATGAGATGAGGCAAGATAGGAAGAGGGAATCACCTCGCCGGCCATCTGGCGAAGACGCTCGGCCCTCCATTGGGGATCCCACCACCTCTGCTCCCCGCGACCGCCGCCCCTTCCCCCGCCTCTTCCGCCGCCGCCGCCGCCGTCGCCCCTTCCCCCACCTCTACCGCCGCCCCGGCCCCCCCTGCGGCCGCCTTGGTAGTTGGGGCGGTAGGACATGGGACGAAGAGTTCCCACGGAGAGACGGAGCTGTAGAG
Organism: Musa acuminata AAA Group; assembly: GCF_036884655.1. NCBI lineage: Eukaryota > Viridiplantae > Streptophyta > Magnoliopsida > Zingiberales > Musaceae > Musa > Musa acuminata. Next base: position 9,387,504 of record NC_088356.1, on the reverse strand, counting down.
ACTTGGAGAACGCCAAGAAGGAGTGGTGGCGACCGCCTGTAGCGCAGCACAAAGTCATCAAGGCAACTTTAAAGCAACGAAACAATGATAAAGCCAGCGTCTTTGGGCCGCATCGGTTCCTGGGCTTCGGCTTATCGTTGTTCACATACGATTTCCCTACCCAGATGCCGGCCCAACTTGAGCCAAATCTCAAGTAAACCCTAAAAGCCACCCATATCACCTAACAGTTGTTTCCTTTGTACATGAACTACGACCACGTGTAAACTTGCGGGAGGGACCCCACACTACCTGCCAATGGTGTATGCGTTTTGTTTGAATTCTGATTCCGTTAGTGCAGCTGATATCTTATCAAATGAGCAGATCCGAGGCGGCCAATTCCCATTGACCCACGAGAGGTTCCTCGTCTCGAGAACCGCCCTATCGCCGACGCGTACAAATACCGGTAGAGAGGCATCTTCTTCCTCCGCCCCCAATCCTATGGAAGATTCATTATATACCTAACACCAGAACAGGAGGCTCTTCGATTCATATGCTTAAGAAGAAGAATAGAGAGATTCTAAGTAGTAAAAAATCATGATATGTTAACAAACAAATGCACCGTGGTTACTGAGTCAGCACGGTTAGGTTCGCGGGTCGATGTCGGAAGCTTTCTATGTTGTGAGCTGGATGATGTGGTGGTTGTGTCCTCAAAAAGGAGCGTCAGTTGGCGCTGGTCAGGATCTGGACTGATTGACTGCTCTCCTTTGCGCAGGGGATGGAGCACCTTGGGATGAGACGTTCGTCGTGCACGGGTGGTCATTCGCCTACAAAAAATAGCCCTCGTCGGGTGATTTTCGGCTTTTGCCCCTCCGACGAGCAAGTTAGTAATGGGATTGATCGTGCTCTTGTTGCCTCTCCTCCAGGCCAGAGGCCACCCTGGGGTTTTATAGTATTGCCCGAGGGTCGGTAGCACGTCGATTCGGTATGGCCATTGACCCTCGAGGGATGGGACAGCACCTCTGACCGACCATCGCCTCGGGACATGTGAAGCTGCATCAGATGGCATCGCCCCGAGCTCTCGGGACAGGATAGATGGAACAACTTCTCGATACGATTCGGACTTGGCGTGTGGCGTCGGCGGTGACATGTCCGGGGTCCCAAAATATATTGTATCACTTCTCCCCACTCTCCCCACCTCCCCCCCCCCCCCAAGGCATACCGTGGGGTCCTTAAATGGCCAGGAGGCATGCCTAGGTTCTAGTGATGTTGATCGCTTATGAGGGGAAACTGAATTGACTCGTCGTGGGGCGTTTTAGAGGGGCGACGCCCCCGGGCAGGATTGACTATGTTGATCGGGCGATCGGGACCTGAGGAGGCGAAACAAACGTGTCGTAGGTCGGATAATCGGTTTGGTGCAGCTCGGAGCTATGGCCACCGTGCTTGCGAGCTGGAGCGACTCGGTTAGAGACTTGACGAGCTGCGAGTCACGGATCAATGTGGAGCAACTCGGACAGCGGACTAGGCCAGGCATTGGATCGGCCGAGATGCGACTCGGGTGTTAGACAGGGGCGAGAGGCATGGCTCGGGCGTTGGATCAATCGAGATGCGACTCGGGCATTAGACTGGCTGCGAGGCATAGCTCGGGCGTTGGATCGACCGAGATGCGTGGCTTGAGCATCGGACTAGCCGAGATGCAACTCGGGTGTTTGATTGGCCGAGATACGTGGCTCGGACATTGGATTTGGCCGAGATGCAACTCGGGTGTTAGACAGGGCGCGAGGTGTGGCTCGGGTATTAGATCGGCCGAGATGCAACTCAGGCATTAGACTAGCCGCGAGGCGTGGCTCGGGCGTCGAACTGGCCGAGATACGACTCGAGTGTTAGATAGAGCGCGAGGCGTGGCTTGAGCGTTGGATCAACCAAGATGCGATTCGGGCATTAGACTGGCCGCGAGGCATGGCTCGGGCGTTGGATCGACCGAGATGCGTGGCTCGGGCGTCGGACTAGCCGAGATGCGACTCAGTTGTTTGATTGGCTGAGATGCGCAGATCAGACGTTGGATTTGGCCGAGATGTGACTTGAGTGTTAGAGAGGGCACGAGGCATGGGTCGAGCATTGGATCGGTCGAGATGCGTGGCTCGGGCATCGGACTAGTCGAGATGCAACTCGGGCATTAGATTTGGTGCCAGCAGGTCATAAGTCGAGAGCGATCTGCAGCGACCTGGCCATGAGCTGGACCTACGGGCCGAGCGACTATGCTCGGCTCAAGTTTTGGTGCCGGTGGGTCGCTTGTCAAGAGCGATCTGGAGCGACCAGGGCATGAGCTAGACCTGCGGGCCAAGCGACTATGCTCGGCTCAGGTTTCGGTTCTGGTGGGTCGCTTGTTGAGGGCGATCTGGAGTGACCCGGCCATGATCTGGACTTGCGGGCCGAGCGACTATGCTTTGCTCAGGTTTCGGTGTCGACGGGTCGCTTGCCAAGAGTGATTTGGAGCGACCCGGGCATGAGCTGGACCTGCGGGTTGAGCGACTATGCTCGGCTCAGGTTTCGGTGCCATCGGGTCGCCTATCGAGAGCGATCTGGAGCGACCCGGGCATGAGCTGGACCTGCGGGCTGAGCGACTATGCTCGGCTCAGGTTTTGGCACCGGCAGCATGCCGATTTTTTGCCCGGACGCTATCGTGCCATGTGGCAAGATAAGCGAAGCGACATGGGGCTTGGCAGGAAACTTTTGCTTTGAATGGCCTTCGGAGGGCAGTTTCGGGTGATGGGACGCCTTTGGTGGGAGCTCCGAGGCGGGCGAATCTGGTGGATCTAAGGGGTTGTGACGGGTCTTAAATGCTGCGACAGTTTCTCTCCTCGGGAAACCCCAATCGCTGCCTTGTAGTGGGGCAACCCACCTTTTAGAAACCCTCTGCAGAGCAATTGCGCTCACCCTTGCCATTTTGCTTCAATCTCTCATCTCACGGCCTAGCTTCTTTCTCGCAACTTTGAGGTCGGGATGTCTCTGTCTTCGTCTTCATCTTCTTCACCCACTTCCTTTGAGAATCCACAGGATGAGGTAGTCAGTGTGTGCTCGGGTAGTTCCTCCTCAGAGTCCTTCGGGAGTTCTACCGTGCTTGAGGCTCTCAAGTCGTGGCATGACGTAGACTCGGTGGTAACTGAGGACCTTCTGAGTGTGCTTCGGGATCGCTATCACATCCCAGAGTGTTATGGCCTCCACGCCCCTCAACCCGGGCAGCGACCGTACGATCAATTTCCCGATGGGTTCGGGTTGACCGTGGGGGCGCTTGAGGTGGGGCTGCGGTTTCCGATGCACCCTGTCACTGGGGACTACCTTCGTTTTTGGGGGATCTCGCCATCCCAGGTGTCGCCAAACTCATGGCGCTATCTAGTGGCCTTCATCTAGGAGTGTCAGGGGGCTGGGATCGAGTCGTCCCGTGCCCTTTTTCTGGTTTGCTTTCGCCTGTGCAGGGGGCAAGGCGGGTATTACCTGATCGCCCGCAGTGGATTCAAGATCAACGGTGCACATTCCAACAACAAAGGTTGGAAGAAGTGTTTCTTCTTTGTTAGTTGTAGTACAGAATGGGGCTTTAGCACTGGGTGGGTCTTCCGAGCCATCGATAACGCCTTCCCGTTGCTCTTTGACGGAGAAACAATGGTCATGGATCGATTGAGGGCCATCCTATCCTCTTCTTGGGCAATTAAGGCGATGACTGAGGAGTGGATGGTCGAAGCAGAGCTGAGCCCCGCCACCGAGGGTATGGCCATTCGCATATGATGGCTCATCCGTTCATGATGCACCATCTGACCACTCGGTATTTTTTTGCAGAAATGGTGGACCTTCGATCAGTGAAGCAGACGCCCAGCGCCAAGGCTGCCATGCCCCCATCTCGAGACGGGGAGGGTTCCGGAGGCGACGTTGCCCACAAGGGGGCACATCGAAAAGGGTGCCAGCATCTCCGGTAGTGGGGTGCCTCAATGAGTCGCTCGGGAGGCTCCGGTGGCATCGGTGCTATGGGTCCTTCACGGGGGTCGGGGGCTTGATTTGGTCAAGATTTCCTCGGGAGAGTAACCTCCGTGAGATAGCATCGCCTTGACTCCCCCGGGTCGCTCCGGGCCTCCCCGATCCCTGCCGAGGTCGGAAACTTGATGGCCCTGTGGTAGGTGGAAACCATCGCCTTTAACTTGTTGAGCGTCGTTGGCCGAGGATGACATTATAGGCCGAGGGCAAATCGACTACCATGAAGGTAGTCAATACTATCTTCACTCTCGTCTCTTCCCTAATGGTGATAGGGAGGACCGTGGTCCCGATCAGTGACCAGAAGAACCTCGAAGGCTTCAAACCCATCAGGAACATCTGTATGATTAAAGAGGGTTGAGCGTCCGAGAATCCCCAGATCTCAGTGGCAAAATGTGTCACGAACTAGGAGAGCGGCTCGTCTTCGCGCTACGATAACGCGAGTAGGGTGGCCATGGAAGGCCTAGGTTGCACGCTGGTGAGGAAGTTCTGCTCAAACTCCCTGGCGAGCTGATCGAAGGACGAGACCGAGGATTGGCGCAACCGACTAAACCACGCTCGTGCTGGTCTCCTCAGGGTGGTCGGAAACGCCCGACACATCAATGTATCGGAGGTGCCATAGAGGGCCATCTGAGCTTGAAATGTTGAGACGTGCTCCGCGGGATCAGAGCCATCGTTGTATGTCTCCAATGCCGACAGCCTGAAGTTGAGGGGTACCGGCTTGTCTTGTACTTCCTGAGTGAAAGGGGATCCGCCCAAGCCGCCTTCACTAGACTCGCTCTACGATTTTTGAAACTCATGCTGGAACTTGTCAGACATTGGTTGACCCGGAATAGCGATCTAGTGTCGAGGCTGGAATCCCCGCATCTCCGGGGGTGGGGAGGGCCTGATCTATGGGTTCGACGGAGGGGAGACTAGCCGATCGTTCTCCCTCGGGGAGAGCTTCTACGACATGACCCTCCTTCTAGCGCCAAAATGTTAATGAACAAATATACCGTGGCTGCTGAGTCAGCATGGCTATGTCTGATGGTCGATGTATGGAGCTTTATATAGAGTGAGCTGGATGATGATTTGGCTGTGTCCTAAGGAAGGAGCACCGGTTGGCGTTGGTCGGGATCTGGGCCGATTGACTGCTCTCCTTTGCATGGGGGATGGCACGCCCTGGGACGAGACGTTCGCCGCGCACGGGTGGTCATTCGCCTGCAAAAAACGGCCCTCGTCGGGTGATTTCTAGCTTTGGCCCCTCCGACGAGCAAGTTAGTAATGGGATCGATCGTGCTCTTGTTGCCTCTCCTCCAGGCCGGAGGCCGACTTGGGGCTTTATAGTATTGCCCAAGGGTCGGTAGCACGTCGATTCGACATGGCCGCTGACCCTCGAGATATGGGACGACACCTCTGACTGGCCACCGCCTCGGGGCGTGTGAAGCCGTGTCAGACGGCACCGCCACGAGCTCTCGAGACGGGACTGATGGAACAACTTCTCGGTACGGTTCGAACTTGACGTGTGGCGTTAGCGGTGACATGCCCGGGGTCCCAAAATATGCCGTATCAAGATCGACGAAGTTTAATTGCCTAAGCGTCTGGAGACACAAAGATGGCATATTGATGAACTGCTCAAACAGCATGGAACTTGTGGATTAAAATTTATAGATTCTGATTGTTTTCCTTAAGTTTGTGAGATACTTTTGCTTGATCAGTATGGATTTTTCTTTTTTACAAAAGATAAAAATTTAAACTCAGGATATTATGATATACTGAGAATTTTTTTTCTGAAACACCGAAGGTTGGTGAGGGTGCTGCTAATGAAATAAAATGCTGCTTCGGACAATATCACTGTAGAGAGAGCACTGAGGAAATACCATTTGAAGGACTCCTACCTCAAAGGAAGCAGAGTAAAGCAAACATGAGGTTGTGACTGCAGGCTCTCTCCGGAATGGTCTCTTTCTATCAGGATTAGAATGGTGAAAGCATCTGTGAGCAGTCCGTCAACCTCAGCGTCTTGGTCATGTAGATGCTGATGGACGACCTCAGGTGAACCTCCAAGGAATTAGTTCATGCACGCACTGCTATAAACCAAATTAGGCCCTCAGTAACATGCACATGCTGAACACCCAGTAGATTGCCAATCAGTTTACAAGCATGACAGAGACACAGAAAGCATTTCATATATCCTACAATATTAATTTGTTGGGGGTGATCAAATAAACAGAACATTTCTAGACAGACAGCATTTCTAGAAATTGATTAACCAAAGGAAGGGCACACTACATTTGAACTGTGCAAGAATGTAAATAACAAATCAACATGATCTCTACGTATGCCTACAAATTTCGCCATCGAAAGATTACTACAAGGCTTAAAAAATCTCAATGGAGTGCATCATTCATTTTCTTTATCTACTTGCCCATCGACAGAGAATCTAAATTCTGGCACACGAATCTCTTGAAACCAACTGGAATGTATGATTCTAAACACAGATTTTGAACTTTAAATAGATTAGCAGCAACTTATATATTTCCTTAGTACCATGCAGCAGAGTATCGTAACCCAACTATGGCATCCTTCAAGGAAAAAACTGAAAGCGAGAAATTGGCATATCTTTACATGTTGGGTAACTGAACCACAAAATACAACAACAAATCAAACTTCATGTTCGATGGAAAAGCTTAACATTCACACATTATTTAAAGCACGAGATTCAGATAAGAATCACTCTTTTAAACATTAAATATGCTTTAAAAAATTCGCACCTTAGTATTGCGTACAGATTTCATGTCAATTAGCAATTCACAAAATAAGTAAAAACCACCTGAACTATACGATAAGCACATTGAGCACCATATATATATTCCTACCTCCAAAATCTTACTAGCTTTGGCTCGTAGACGGTATCAGTTGCCTGTTAAACCACACACTGCAAACAATTGCATGTTTGGACAAGCAGTACATATTTTCAGTCCACTTTTCTTCTATATCCTAGACAATGTGCACATAATATTGAAAGCTGTGTTGCTTGTAAGGAATGCAGAAGGATGCCCTCTTGCCTTCATGTAAGAAAAGAAAACATCTGTGTATTTAGTTTCCATACAGAATAGACGGTTTCCATGTGCCAAAGCAAAAATGCCTATCCAACAGCAGCAAGTTTCCATACAGAATAGATAGTTTCCATGTGCCAAAGTAAAAATGCCTATCCAACAGCAGCTAGTTGACAGTACGTGAACAAGATCACAGGGAACATTCAGTTCAGATGCCCCATCTTCTGTCATCAGCAATGTCCCTAGACCAACCAGGTTTACTCTAATAATACTTCATGCAAAGCCCAAAAATTGAGAGGCATATGGACATGTAAATGTGCTTCGAAAATTAAACAAGAGAAAAGGTTGCATTTACAAATAGGAATATGTTAACTTCTTCCGAATGGTATCTTGTTAACCAATTACTCATAAAATCAGTATGACTTAGCATTGCCTAACAGGTAACTCTAAATTCTTCATTTGTTAAGTATTTAAAAAAGTGACAAATAAGAAACATGATAGCCATCGGGACCACATACAACACAAAACCTAGTAAAAGTCTAGATTAGTAAACCATGCCAACCAAATAAGCCATAAAAAACTTATTTAGCATTAGCTTACAAATTATAAAGGAGAAAATTGATATAACGAAAAAGATAAGCAGAATCATGAGCAGGGCTTATAATAAAAATAACTTGAATCTAAGAACATCCAAATTCTCATGATGACCAACATATGTCCCATGATTTTATAGTGCACGGTTTATCAGTACACCAGAGCATTAGACCAACTAGGCCAGACCTATAAAGCAGCAATATGTCTAAAATCAATTGGCATATCATCATCACTAAAGCCTCTTTCCCTAAAGGACAACATACACCCACAACCCAGTTATAAATCAGGGTTAACAATTAGTCAGCAAACAAGAGAAAGTAACCCCATCAGCATCATGAACCATGGTAGCTAATTCTTCAAATTTCAAGCTTGATTTTTTTGCCAAAAATTAAACTGTAAAAGTATCTCCAGGTGACTAAAATGTATGTGAAAGCCGGGCAAGTTTTGAAGTGATCGATGGCATGGATTTCATGAAGCACAAAAAGTTCATGTGGTGGGGGAAATGATGATTGCTTGAATGGGAATTATTTCATGATTGTAATAATATAGAGCATGAAAGTATTGTACCAAAATTTAAAGCTAAATCTCCCACTACTCCTATGAAAAAATTATTAAAAATTAAATCTCCCCCTTACAAATTGTTTAGCAACTCATAAAACCAGAAGGCACAATTTTTTTCATGTAACAAAACCAATCTAACAAAATGCAGGTACAAATACATGTCACAGCAAAGTAGATGATAGCATCATCTAAGGCCTAGCTGCAAGAGTCTCTTACTTCACAATTGGTGGTTAGCTTCATGCTCAATCAGAGAATTCGGTCAACTTTCTAAAAGATGGTTTAGTTTTTGCCCCATAGTTAAAGTTTTTATCCCCAGGGGCCCTAAACCAGGTGCCAAATTTTCGTTTCTTGTTTCTGCCCTGCATATAAGCAGTTCTAAGTATCATAGCTACTTTATAAACTTCTTGCAGAATATTTTTCTTCATCCTGAATCACAGTGAAAAACCAGCTGCAAAGAGTGTAACACAAACAGTTGTCCAGTATTTATTTTACAAGAGGTTTAAAAAAATCTTAACCATTCACCAAAAACGAAAAGAAAAATCTGACTGTAGTTGACAGTTTCATGTGTCAAACACAAAGGGTGTTGCTCTTACCTTTGAGCAATGCTTATAAATTAGTGACCAAAGGAGATAAGCCATAGTTCATGGTCGAGTATAGTAACATAAACACCAGGGTTTGACATAAAAGAAGAGCATAATAAGCCAATATTTAACTAAACCAAAGTTTTTTAGACTTGAAGATTGAGGCAACTTAACAGCTCCACGTGGTACGTTCATATTATAAGAGACATGTGGACATTAATTAATGCATATAATGAAACAGTAAAAAAGTCAACCATTTCAATAAACAACAAGAATAAAACTTCACTTGTAACTTGTAAGGACAAGAAAACAAGGCTAAAGTTCGGAATAAAGGGCACGGGATTCAGAATTTGAGCCAAAATTTCCAACAGTGTTCTCAAAAAGATGTTCTCAAATGGTACAGGAAAAAAAAAACGAACTACCTTCAGATAATTATATGTATTGCCGCAATGGCATATCAATGACTATTTTCATTTATTTGCTACAATTGATAGAGGAACGATTCATGTGTCAGAACAGAATGTCCCACTGTTTGTATGTACTTGCTCTGCTAGTGATTTTGAGAAGTTCAGTAAAATTCATCTTCATAACTCACAAGTACCAAATTCATATTCGGAAATACCAAACACAAACACACTGGACCATGACATTCTGCTTCTTTATTGGTTGAATTTCCTTGTTCTAGATTTCAAGTAAAATTCTCCATAAATTAAAGAAAGAGTGACTCTGTCATGCCAATCATGTTGCTGATTAAGATTAATTGCAACAAGAAAAGATTTTTCTATTTATTTACCATCTGGGAATGCTGAGTTCTTGATTCGAGAGAGTGCCTACACGTGAAATTTGTCACTTTTAAATAATTTGAATACCTTTAAAAACCGCAATTTTCAGCATGCTACAATTCACAAACTGCATATCCTATATACTGCAGAAACTTAACGTAGCCATGTAGGTTTACAATAGCTTACAGAGTTAACTACTCCAAAAGAAAAGTCATCGGAAGGGTTCAACTGGTGCAGTTTCTTCAAGAAGGGCAGCAGCCTGAAAACACTCAGCGGCCTCAAGTGCTGATCTGGCACCTTCAGCCTTATAAAGTAGACCAAGATTGAACCAAGCAACATGGTTAGTCCGGTCCAGCCGAAGTGCATCAGTCAGGAAGCTCCTAATGACAACCGATGGCTGATCACCAAGATGTCTAAGAACAATTGCTGTTGAAACCAAGCTCGGGACATGGGCTGGTTCTATATTCAATGCTTTAGCATATGCTCCTAGAGCTTCCTTAAGGAGTCCTTGTGCTTCATGCAGCTGCCCTGAAACATCAGCAATTGAATTTGACATCCAATGTTAATATTGAGAAAGTAATATACTTTAAAAAAGAGAAAGAAAAACACAAGAAACAGAGGACAAAATGTGGTATCGTCACACATCTAAAGAGACAGATGGTTCTAAAATCTAATTATAGCAGGATTATAATATTCACGAAAGCAATTGACCATTCAAGCAAATGATAAATATCAGTTACCAAGCAAGCATTAAACTCTTCATGAGGCTCATGTAGTTACTGTAGAAAAATCTGTTTCTAATATTTGTTGACATAACAGAGTAATAAACTTCCAACATATCTAGTATTGATGGATGACAATTAAAGACTCCGCTTTCAGGCATACTAAGAAGACAAACTCCTACAAAAAGGGAATTTGTAAAATTACACTTTTGACAAATCTTATACTGTACTACAAGTCCAGACAACAAATTGGTTGCGAACCCTCAACGAAAACACGGAAGAATCCATCATCATCATCACCACCCATGAAGGATAACCAACAGAAAGAAAAGATGGAACATGACGAGTGAGAGATTGTGCAAGTAAAGCCAAAAGAGGCAAAAGGAGCCTTGCGAAAAAAAAAAAGAGAGAAGGATGCATATCTTACATAATAAAATGCATTTTTAAGAAAAATGCATGTTTAATAAGTTGAAAAAGAAGAGGTTAGAATTCACAATTCAGTACTGTTTGGCTGTTGACAAATTCCATAATCCCCAAAAGAAAATGTTTCACTACTGCTCTACTGTAAATTTACAATAATCAGCACCTAGTTTACCTCTTTGCATGACTGCAACAAGAAAAAGAAAGGAAAATTTTTCTGGCATGCCACTGCAATATGCCATAATATCTCATAAACCTCTCCAAGAAAGAAAATATCTTATATACCCAACTAAATAACTAATCTACAAAAAACTCCACAAATATCTCATATATCCTGCAAATCTCAAAAACTCCCCCTTATATTATCCTGCCATTAGAACTACTAGACCCCGCTAGGACCCATTTAATTAGTTCCTATCCACCATCAACCCCGGTTAAGTAAAACGGGTCCGAACAAGATCTAGCAAGGTTTAACATCAAGGCCATATAAGGGGGTTTCTATGTTTGTAAGGGTACAAAGGACATTTGCATTTTTCTAAATTCTAAGGATAAATAAAATATTATGGTTCTTTGCAGAGGTACACCAGAATTTCAACCAAAAAAGACCTAACAACACATATTAGTATATTTGAAGTGGAAAGCTTAAGTCTATGGCAATTGATAGAACCATTACATAAACAGGAGATATCCCCAAGTATATTCGAGAAAATAACTGGAGATGAACTGAATAAACCTCCCACTGAAGTAATCAAACAAACCACCAGAAAAATATAAAACATCCACGACTCATACTCATGGTAAATTATAGTACACAGACATTACAGGACATTTCTTGAAGGAAACTAGGGCAAAAGAATTATCTTTTGAAATTTTCAGATGAACTGTCTGTACAATCAAATCTCACAGGACAGTCTTACCAGATAAAGATTAGCACTATCATCTTGTAGTAGACTTATGTTGCAAATAACTCCTGTCTAGATTAACCAGGGAACAATATGTACATAAAACCATGTTTAGATGAAAATCATTCTGATCTTGGAATATGTTCTCTTCTGGACCTGCCCATGGCAGTTCACAGCCAGCACCTATAACGAATAGGATACTCTTTAACATGCTAATCTGCACATGTTCTAATCTACCAGCTTATGTTCTCTTACTCATGTTTTACAGCAAACTCAAGAGGACAACAAATGCAATATTCTCCATCAATCAGCGAGCCCCCATAAAATCAGATCAAAATCTTTTGGTAAATACAAGTTCAAACTGTATAACAAAAATATAAATATTATAAGTAGGAAAAGAAAAAAAAGTAGCAAGCATATCAATCTCGTATAGGAACATTGGAAACATAACACAAACTAGAAAGTACAAGCGAAAATTTGAGTACCTGTAGCATGCCATCCTAAAGCAGAGTAAGGACTTATAGACTTAAGTTTAGATAAGCAAACTTCAGCATCCCTCCATTGTGACATGCTTATGTAGACCTTAGCCAGGTCATGCCATGTCTGGATTTCCAAACTTCTATCATTTTTGTCACCCTGTAAAAGAAAATTTGAAAAGTGCATAAAAAATTCCATGCATTTGAAATCAAGAACAGAACATAAATGCAAATGATAAACCTCATAAACGATATAATAATAGCTAAGTGCAAATAAGGAAACACGTTAAAGTTAAAAGGGAAATATACAAGGCAGAAAAAAAGGAAAAGTCAGTATATTTAAAGGACTTGCAGAAAAGTTTTGAGTCTGGAGAAAGAGCACTACAACAACAGCAACAAGATATAGGCTAAACAAACGTGACATTACCTTTAATGATGTCAGTCCAACACCAAAACTTTTAGTCCTCAACTGAATTATGGCAAGAAGATGAGTATATGTCTCAATGGCATTCTTCAGTTTTCCCTGTGCAATCTGAATTTTAGCTTTAGTTCGCAATAGTTCTCCATGGCTCCACTTTCCTGTTTGTTCCAAAGCAGCATCAATAATGGTCTCCGCATCAACAAACCGTTTCTGAGCAGATAATATTCGAGCTAAAAGAATCCATCCAGCCTCATTTGATCCAGCCTCTAGTTTCAGAAGCTGCTTGGCATAGCGAAGTGCTGCATCCAACTTTCTCTGTTCAGCATTTGCTAAGCTGAGATTATATATGGTCCTATAATCTTTTCCAGGAATCATTTTTTCAGCTTTTTCAAGCACCTCAAGTGCCTCGGACTGCCTCGAAACTCTTTCTGAATCAGAGGTAGAAGATCTAGCCTGCGCTGAAAGAGAAATGCCGAGTAAACAGTTAGCTACACTTCCAATTTGATCACAGCAACCATGGACATTGGCAAGCGCCCTGCGTGCAAACAAAACCCCTTCCTCTGCACAAAAACTATTCTCACCACAAACTTTAGAAGCAAGTAACAATGCTTTTACACAATCTGGATCCTCGCTAGCACTCAGTAGCTTCCTCAGCAAATTCAGAGCCGTAAGGTCATCATCTTCCCCTAAGTAACACAACGCAAGAGTATAATACTGTTCTTTCCTCTCTAGGATACCAGGTAACAACTCTTCTACCTGACCGGCCAGAGAACTTAGCTGCCCGGAGACACATAGCGCATAAGTCAGATGATCAGCGATAGATGGATCCCACTCAATTCTCTTGAGAGCAAACTTCCTCAATAGAATTATTAACAGAAGAATTGCCTCTTCCATATTGTTCCTGGGTATAAATGCACCATCCATTTGAGAACGAAGGTTTGGAGGGCTTGCATCGCAGCCTCCATAAAGAAGAAAAATAGCAAATTCTTTTTGTATCTTTGCCATAGTATCAGCATCAAGATTCCAGTGTCCAAGGAGGGCCCGCCGGTAAGATGAGATGGCTTCATGGGAGAAACCAGCCAGCTTCCAAAGCTCCGGAAGCAACTCAACTGCCTTGCATACTATCTCCTGTAATTTATTATCAGTAATATTCCCTGGTGAGCCATCAGGTAATGCAGACTCTAAAGTGTCCAAAACAATGTTGCATGATTGAGCAGCTTCTGCAACAATGAGAACTGTTTCAGTCATGCTAAGCATTTCAATATATAGTTATGAACGTCTATCCATCTCTATCATGAGTAAAGAATACTCCCATAACCCATACAAATAGTTAGAAGCAAAAACTCTCTGTAGGAATTGACAGGATAACCACCTTGAGCATCAAATCAGGAGGCTTTGTAATTGACCTCAAGGCCCCTGCTTTTCTCCATAAAGAAGCATATTATCACAGTGTCACCACACAACAGCTTTAGAGGTAAGAAATCTATAGACAATTGTATCTTCTTGAATCTTGACCATATTGAGTACTGACACTTTACCTAAATTTGATGACAGATCCAAAAGTTCAAGATCATATTAAAGAACCAAATCAAACTAGTCTTCCTTATAGAAGTTTAAACCTAAACTATATTTGTAAATGATGGAATAGCTAGGATGTAGTTAGTATAAAAAAGAAATCAGAAAACATTGATATGAAATGCATAAATGAGTAATAAAATAACAAGGAAAACTGCTTTATAAGCACATCTGAAATCATCAAAATAAAAAAAATATAAGCCATGTCTGTACCTATTTTTTTATTGTACCTAACCAGGTAAGATTAACTTTTGCAAGTTTTGTCTTCAAAAACATAATTTCTCATCTTATAAGTACATAGGATATGATGTGGGCGGCAGTGGTGTAGATACAAGATATGATTTATAAATCTTAAGCCTGTCATAGTACTCTCTGTGTAAGACTCAATAACCTCCAAACAGGACTATTTAGATTCCACAAATGATGCAAGAGAAACAGATGACTACATGTGTTCAAAATAAATTATTCAAAATATTATATTACCTTTAAACCTTCCAAGATCTTGCAGTGCTCTTGCTTTCAGATATACTGCTTCAACAAGTAAGCTAACTGCATGTATGGACATTGGTCCTGAATCCCAGTTTGAATGAAACTTCCGGCGTTCTATTCTTTTAGTAATAGCAGTTCTGATCTTAGGGCCTACCGAAGCAAGATCTATTCCATCAAAAACACGAAGTGCAGCTTCCACATTTCCTCTTTGATATTCTAGCCTTCCAAGCAGGGCTCTTGCTTCCTGCAAAATATAGTTCCATTAGATAATCCCAGATGGAACAGCTAATAATCTTATTTTGCATGTCTATATAGTATGATGAACATTGCAAGAATATAAGAATTTGTTTGGCATAAGAACACAATACAACGAGGGTAGTATGATTAATAGTGTTACATTTGTCTTATATTGCAAGGACGTGGAGAAGGCTTCCATCAAGTATCAATATTATTCTGCTAGAATAGAATGAACACCAGAGGTTCTAGATATATGTTTCTACTTAGTGAAAAATATAAACAAAAAATTAAATCAAAATTCAAAAATGAAGCAAACGCAACTTGCCAACCCGCCCATCATAGACTTAAGCTTAAATGATTCAAATTTAGGCTTAATATAGTATTGAATGAAATCAATTTTAACCGGCATTTTAACCTAAAAACTAACTAAAAGCGAAGCATGAGCATGGATAGACTCACTCAGGATTGGCTAAATTAAACCCCTACCATACAGTTGAATAAATAACTATCCAAATCAGTTCAAACAATTAACACAACAACTACAACTAGATGCAAGAAAAAGAAAACTCTTTGGTGTACTGTTAAGGCAACATATCATGAGCTGAATCCAATGCCAAAAAAGTACAATTAATGCTGAACTTAGAAAACATGAGACTAATATGTGTGTAGTAGAACCTGTCAAGGCCTTTCTAATTCCTTCATATGAATAAAGCCAAAAGGGACATGTTGAAAGACCAACCTCATAATTTAAGCAGAGACCTTCACGAAGAGATGATTCAGCTTCTTCAATGTTTCCAGTGTCGACCCTCTGCTCAGTCTCACCATTTTGACATGAATAACGTACGGCTGAGCACTCCTTGGTGGCCAGGGACTCAGACGACCGAACCATTTCATCTACTTGTAATTGTTCACCAGAACACAAGCACTTCATTGTGTTCTTCAAAAGACTAGACAAGGGTCCTGGTCTCTTCATTCATTTCTTACCACTCTGCTTCATGATAAACAGAACAGTATGCTTATTCAAAGCACCCAACAAACATGGGAAGGGGAGTTATAACAATTGCTGAAAAATATTAAGTTCTACAACAATTGTTGGGAAACAAAACCAAGAAAGCAAGCAATTATTTCAGACCCCATTGAATTTAAGTACAACAACATTTATTGAACAATAAAGATACAAGTAAAAAACATTGTCAAAAGACACAAAATACAGCATCCAGATTAAAAAACTTTGTAATTGTATGCTAATAAACAATAGGATTAATCATTAATATAAATCGAACTATAGGAGCCTTAAGACAGATTTAAATATTAAAGAATTCACCATGGGAAGATCTCCCCGCTTTGTTAACCAAAAATAGGGGGGGGAACAGTCTTTAACTCAATCAGCCGCTCTTCAGGGTCAGAAACATTATGTTTGAATTCAACAAACCCAACAATTACAAGCATAGGCAGACCATTAGATATATGCCCCTCAAGACCAACGCTTCAGAAATTGCGCAAATAAATTCCCAGCTGAATTTATTTCTATAACTTGCAGGATCGAAACCCAATTCAGAACAAAGAAAACGCAAATAGAATAAAAGATCACAGCAGAAATCTGAAACGTAGAAAGACTTGGAAACCAAGCGACGACCTTGATTTCTATTGCAACGCAAGAAAATCAACTGCATGTTCGAAGGACAAAAAAGAAGAGAAAAGAATAAACGATAAAGCATCCGTCCGAGAACAAGGACCCGTCAAACGCGCCAATCTCATCACAAAACCCTAAATCCTAACAACCCAAGAAGCATCGACGAACGAACCAGGAATACCAAAACCCACCTAAAACCACCCTTTCGCCCCGTCCTCTCAAAACCCTAAGACAATTGCAGGAAAGCGCCAAATCGAAGGAAAAGCCTCGCCAAGATTTCTCCAAATTCACCTCGAGATCCCATTCCAACCCGGTGGCCGACCCCTCCCCATCTCCCCGAACCTGCCCAAAATTAATGCTGCTTGTCGTCCAAAGGGATCCCAGGCGGCACCACAAATCATCGAAGGAGTGCATTAAAGAACGTACCTTTCCGATCAGGAGGCTGTTAAATCCCACCAACTCCGCGCTGTGGCAGGCCCATCCAAAGGAGATCCAACGATTAAAACCTCGATCCTTCGATATCTTCGAAGGAACTCCACCGAGAAAAAGAAGAAAATTCTCGATCAGAATCCCCCGATCAGAGGATCAACAGAAGAAACCAAGGAAAAGGGATCCCTTTTGCCGTCTAATTCATCGAAATCTTCGATCTCGGACGAGTAGCTTCCGCGGAACGATTCAAAATCGCGGGGCAAAAGGTCTTGGGAATGCGGCAAAGAGGTTTTGGGCCGATGACCCTCTCTTTTAATTAAAGCACGTTACGTTGATC
Source organism: Musa acuminata AAA Group (assembly GCF_036884655.1). Taxonomy (NCBI): domain Eukaryota; kingdom Viridiplantae; phylum Streptophyta; class Magnoliopsida; order Zingiberales; family Musaceae; genus Musa; species Musa acuminata. The sequence continues at coordinate 9,370,311 of NC_088356.1, read as the reverse complement.
GATTGTTTACGGCCAAATAGGAAAGGAGGGTAAATTAGAAGCTGATCCGTGTGGGGCCGGCGACATGCGGCCATCGTTCCGCCACGTGGCGTGGGCGATTCCCAGTCGCACGGGGCTCGGCTTGCGATCCACCGTCGGGACGGAGGCTCGAGCCCGCCGGGGGGGAAACGCGTTTCCTCGATGCATTGTGGTTTTTCCCCCAAAACAAGTTTTTACTACCCGTATTCACCCTGAGAGAGAATGACTAGGGGGTCCCACCTTTCTCCTCCAATATCCTTACTTGCATACGAGCCGGACTCGAACGTGGGTAGGAAAAGAAGCATACGGTTTTAGTGTTCTAAAAGCCGCCGTCTTCGAGCCTCTTTAATTCTTGGATTCTCTTAAGCTTTTTATCTTTAGATTTACAGCTCAGTGGAGTGGAATGGAATAGAATGGAATGGGGGCATCACCAAGCTTTGGATGATGTGATGACTGGGTCGCCCATGGAGAGGAAGCTTGTGAGCTGGAAAATTACGGAGACATGATTCAATGACACTATTCTATTATCAATAATCAATATATTAATTAATTAATTAATTAAATTGATTGACATTCTAAAATGATTTATCCAACTCTCCATCGGAGTTAGTCGCATTATCATCAAACCCAAAATATTGTACATCAAAATTATTATTTCATTAATATGTCAAAGACGGGACTAACAAATGACATCGTAAACATCAATATGTTGTCGACTTTTACTATTAAATTACTACTAATTTAGCCGCATGTGATGCATATCTCAGCATTTGCAGGTTTGACTGAAGTTTTGTGAGGAGTTGATGGATAAAGAACATATATAATTTGGATGAACCCAACTCGGTATTTTGTCTGCTAATCTGCGGTGTGATCGATTATTTATGCGTCATTTCGTTTGTTTAGTCTGATAATGTGACATTGTTATGCTTGATTTATTTATTCACTGTTCCTTACGATTCAGGAATTCATCATACAGTTTCGAGATATTTTTATGTCCTCCAGGAAACATCAGAACAAGAAAAAAAGAGCATCTACCTTTTTGAGTCATTCACGCCTGGAAAGGTGCAGCCCAGAAGTCTCCCTCCCTGTTTCTTCTGTCTAATTGTGCCATTAGATGATGATGATGTTTGACTTGGTGGTTCCACGTTTGTTTTAGCTGGTCCAGTTCCGATGCAAGCTTGCTCGCAAGGAAAGGGAACTGCTGATAGTTCTTAATCCTCATCTAATATATTATTTTATTTTTAGAATATAGATAACCTTTTTCCGTTGATTTTGATTCCTTCCAAACTTGTCTACTTATAAGACTTGCTTGTTAATTTTATGGAGTGACGAATAATTTATCTATCTTTAGCCTTTAAGCAATCTCAACATTCTTTGCATAAAGCTAATTATATATTATCCTAGATTTTATTAGTATTTAGATCTTTACATTTAAAAAATTTATATTAGGATTCTTACCATTATAAAAGTAAAGTATTTAACTTTATTTACCTTAAAAGTTATTAATTTTATTAATAGAAAATATAGCACGCATAGAAAATGATACTAAAACGATGGAATAATTGATATTCTCAGGAAAAGAATCTAGATAACTTTTTTTTCCGTTAGATTTTGATTCCTGCCAACCTTGTCTGCTTATTAGATTTGCTTGTTAATTGCATGGAGTGATGAATAATTTATCTATCTTTAGCCTTTAAGCAATCTCAAGTTCCAATTTCAATTGTAGCATGAAGCTACTTATATATTATCTCTTAATTATAATTAGACTTCGTTAGTATTTCGATATTTACATGAAGCTAATCGTATATTATCTCTTATAATTAGACTTCGTTAGTTTTTTTATATTTAGATTTAAAAATTTTATATTAAAATTTTTATAATTATAAAAGTGAAGTATTTAACTTCATTTACCTTAATGTCGTTGGTTTTACTAATATAATATATGGTAGATACAAAAGTAATTAAAAAATAATAGATAAAAATATAATTTTAACATCTAAGTGACGTTTTCATTAGTAATGGGTGACGACATTGCTGAAGGCCTCGGATGGCTATTGTAGAAGAGAAAAGAGAACGACGACAAAAGGAGTGGGAGAAGAAGATGATACATATGCTGACACTTTGCATTTACATTGGTGCCGATAACAATGTCGAGAAGGATGACGTCGCTCTATATTTATATTAGCACCGATGTAATTGTCGAGCAGCACCGATATATATACATAACATCAGTATTTAAGTTGTCCTCTTACTCCTCTCTCTTTACCTTATCTCTCGTTATCGCTCTCCCTCATTATCCTCTTCCTCCCCCCATAATAAGAAGCTACATAAGTCTTCATCGTTTTCGTTGATCACTACGTTGTTCTCGTTGACCACAACTATAACAGTCATTCGCGATGTTATCATTCATCATCACCGAAAACATAGTTAGGATGTTAAAAATATCTTTTTGCACATAGTTTTTTACGTAAGAAAATAACATTAGAGTAAATAAAGTTAAATATTTCACGTTCATAACCATACTTATTTCAATATAGATTTTTTAAGGATAAAAATCAAGATATTGAAAAGATCTAATTACGAGAGATAATATATAATTAAGACGATGTTAGAGAAATCTCCATACTTGTGAGATGTTCAACTCTTTCTGCCTGCAGGAATATCCATGGGAAGTCAAATGCAGCAACCTCGATTGGTTTCTACTAAATGGAAACTATTCTTCATCCAAGCTCTTAATTGTGTTTTCGTGTACAATAAAAATTGACATACAACACAGAGCAGGAAAATTGTAGAGCAAGTCATGATGTCTAAACTATGGAGCTGAAATTAAGGGGAATCGTTTATGCTTAGTCAGATTTGTGGGGTGGAAGTCAAAGTCTCTTCGGCTGTTCAATGGTACTTTGGTCAATGAATCAACAGTCAGACACAGCCTTTTCCTTACCAAGTCCAACTTGAACACATTGTGGGCTACCAGTTGCAGAGGATCCTGTTGTTGATGAGTGACATTGAAGAGGACAGGAAAATGTGTGAATCATTTTGTTGTCCAGGTGACATTGGGAGAATAATGATTCCCAAACTGTTCTTTTACATATAGAGGCAATAACAAAAAAGCTATCACAGAAAACTTTTGTACAAGGAACAAAGAAGACAAGATGAACTTTTAGTTGCCCTGCTCTTTACACTTCCAGTGGAGTCAACAGTTGGATGCATAACAAGGTGCTCTAACCACTATTTTCTTCCTCATAGAGTTTCTTCAAATTCAAACTGTCCATTTCTTCTAGCATTTCTTTTCCATGAAAATTACATATCCATCCAATCCAAGGTGAGAATTTGAATGCTCAAGAGTTTATGGCCTTCACTTTTTGGTGCTATTTGAAAACTGAATCACAGCTAAGGAACATCTATTTGACTACAATCAGGTAGCAAAATAACAAAATCAAACAGCATGATCTTGTGAAAGCCCAAAAAGAAACTTAGGAGTGCAGTGAACTGCATCTGGGTGTAGGAGAAAAAGGTTTGTTTCACCATGGAGATCAGCCTTGACCATGTTTGTTTCACCACCATTAGCTTATTAGGCCCATCAAGTAGACTAGATGCAGCACTGTGTACTCACAGTTCTTAGTCACAAATACACAGATGATTGACTTCTATGATCCTTTGAAATGATCTGTTAAACAAGTTACAACAATTTTAAAGCTGCCAAGGTTCAGAGTTCTCATCAGCTCTATATGTTACACAACACTATACTACACCTATTTTTAGGACCTTTGAACTTTTACAACAGAAGAAAACTGATAGTGATTGTTTTGAAGCCCTGCCCTCCTTTGAAAATTCTGGGCAGAGGGTATGGGAGAAGATGCACGAAAGGAGCCACACCCAGCTAAAGATCTGCTATCTAGAAGTCAACTTTCACCCATTCATATCGACCAGGAAGTGGGCAGTCATTTACAGGATCAAAGTTGTACCTAGAGATATACCAAGAGAAGAACAAGATTAGATTGTGAGAAACACCTATGATGGTAAAATAAGGCTTTCTTATGAGTCCAAGAACATATAAGCTTATGTAAGAGACAGTGAAAAGACACCTATACCTTTCTATAAATATTCGTTGTTGGAGTTGCTCTGCCCCTGCAAAAAACTCTTCCAACTCCTGAGCAGTAGGAATGTTATGACAAACACTTTGCGGCCTCAGGCTAGTGGCCATAGATCCGGCAGGCCTGTTTGTAGAACCTGGAGTCTGTATCGCTTCTGGATCCCTGATCAGACTGCAAGGTGTGGTCTCCCTAGAGAACCTGAAGCCAACAAATACTACGTCAGAAACATAGCATTCACATGGAATTTAAAAAACTTCTAAGGTCCTTAAAATCGAATGTTTCTCGATGAAATGTAGCTAGAAGAAAGTCGATAAGAATAGACTTCAGGAATTTTAAACAGCTCAGAAAGTTGAGTGATGTAAATGTATTTGTTTCTCTCTTTATGCATGCAGTTGCAAGTGACAAAGAAACACATGATCTATTACAAGTTCACATCGTGTGTGCAAGTTAGAAGACTTATTAGAACATGTGAAATCTATATGAGATCCCTAAGCATTAATCCACAACAGCCAACCAAGGGCCTCAAATATTGCCCATGCCTTGAACAAAGGGTACAGAAAGCACAGTCAGTGATATCAATCCATATGAGATCCCTAAGCAAGTTAGAGGACTTATTAGAACATGTGAAATCTATATGAGATCCCTAAGCATTAACCCACAACAGCCAATCAAGGGCCTCAAATATTGACCATGCCTTGAACAAAGCGTACAGAACACACAATCAGTGATACCAACAGTCAGAGGACAAGTCCCTAACATTCAGCACTTGACAATGAGAGCATTGCACAATAAAAAAAGAATACAATAATTTAGTTACACCTGTTATTACAGGCAACTTCAGCAAGAACCAAACTAGACATTAGGATTTAGTAGGATATCCAAATTCTCTTTGTTTTTTTGTTCCTGTCCAAATATATACATTTATACATATATATACATACATATAGTAAGTTGTGTATATATGTATGTATGTATGTATAGATGATTGTTGTGTATCATGAAAGCTGCCACATGAAGAAATCAGGCAAAAAACATGTAGTAAGTGATGACTACAGCACTGTGGCATATATGGACTTGAGAAGAATTTGTTGCAGGCTACATTGTAGTACTAGTTTATATCAGCATCAAATTCTAAGTGGTTGTTCAAACTTTACAGTAGAAACTGGCATATTTTATTAGCCATGCATATTGACAAAGTAGTACTCAAAATAATCTGAACAATCAGGGAATTTACATGTGGTTTGGTTGTGCAAGCCCTTTGCATGATATAATCCCAAAAAAGGGCCTTGGGATTGCACTTTTGGAAAAAAGACTATGAGCTGAAGGAGAACAGGAAGGAAGCCGAATCTGCCTCCCATAAGAAAAATGTGAAGCATATAATTCCAAGAAACATGATAGAAATGTAAAGGCAGATAGTCTGGTAGAAATGTAAATGCAGATAGTCTGATAGAAATGTAAAGGCAGATAGTCTGAAACCAAACAGCTACAGAAGAAGCAAGGGAAGAAGAGGGAAGAGAGCATTAATTTCTGGCCATGTCAACAAGAAGCTCCACTTGCAGGAATAAATGGCCACCAACAAATTTAGTCTCTCTAGTACCAGAGTCACAGGAGACTGAGATGAGAAAACCCCATTCGCCATAATAAGCCCAGCAATCAATGTTCGTGACCCTAAGTTGAGTACTCGAGTCCCAGAAAGAAACAAATCATATGCAACAAATGAAAATGAAACAAGTGCAATAACATAATAGCTGAAGAAGTAATTAATACAAGCAATCTAAAACAATATGCCTCAGCAACACCAACAGTGAGTACCCTGGATAAGGAGATTAAGAACAGATCAGAAACAGGGTTAGGCATCAGTACTCAAGATTGACTGATTTTAGATAGGAAAGAGAAAGGAAAATGTTTCTTCGCGAAGAACAAGCATTTACAAGCATGAAGAGAGCTTCCTTGCGGGAAACATTAGAAGATCGAATAATATTAATGCTAAAATATACACAGAAAGAACAAGAAAATTAAGGCAAAGCAACATACGGATAAAGTTATAGTAGATATAACACCATCATAACTTTCTTGTATACGACAGTGGAAAAGCAAAATAAGATTCGAGGATAGAAACGCAAGCACAAAGGATGGATTTTGGAACATGAATGTCGAAAATTGAGAGTATTGATTTCAAGAAAACAAGTTTCGGATGAAGATTTTGTTGAAGAGCTCGGATGTGATGATTATTTGGTTAAGCATGTAGTGTTTAAGCTTACAACACATACATATAGGAGGACAAACAACCAGAGGCGTTTCTCCAAGAATCCAACATTATAGCAACAAAATGCCTGTAAAAACAACAAATGATTCCTAGAGAAAATAAGAAAGGGTTTGAAGCAGCCCCACAAAAGTTAACTATGGATGAAAGAAACAGAGAAAACAGATGAAAGAAAGGAAAGGATGATTCAAATCGAAAAGGTTCGATTTTGCCGAAGATTCGAAGAAATCCCACCTGTCCAGCACATCGGCCTCGAGAATATTCTCCCCGAACGACACCTCCGCATCCGCCGCCGAGCATCTCATCGTCGAGACGGACCCCAACGGCCCCGAATAAGCTATCGAACTAGAGCTAGACTTCTGGGAGCTCACTCTAGGGTTGGGTTCGGAGTTAGGGTTAGGGTCGGGCCTCGGGGTGTCCTTGGACGGCTTGCATACCGAAGGCGGCGGGAGGGGCTTCTCAAGGCGACGGCTCCGGAGCTCGAGGTAGCCGCGGGAGGAGTCCTGTGCGGCGGCCGCGGCCATGGTCCGTGCGCGTGTGCGGACGCCGAGGGAAGACTGATGGGAAACCTCCATGACCGCCACCTCGCCGGAGACCTTGGCCTTCCTTATGTACTTGCCCATGTCCGAATATACCCCTCCCTTCTCCACGGCAAAGGCTGAGCACAAACAAGAGAAAGAGAAGAAGTGCAGAAGGCTGGCGCAGGAAATCACAGTGGGAAAATGAGAGAAGAGAAAGAGAGAGAGAGAGAGAGAGAGAGATCAAAGTGGTGGAGGGAAAAGAGAGAGTTTTGAAAGGGGCGGCAGAGGAAAGATGAAATCTTTGGTGTAGACAGCAAAAGGGGGAAGGAAGGGAACATAGGAATGGGAGATGTATCATCATGTGCTTGCATTGGAATGTAGCGATACTTAAAAAAGGAGGGGAGAGGATATTTTGGGGAGAAATTGAATGGGAAACATCCCATTATATTATCGTGATTTATTGAGTTTGCACTTTCTTTCTATTTCATGTTTTGGAATATGCCATGAAAAGAAGTAAATCTATTGAAATTATCTGATTAAATAAATCTGTAAATGATAAAATATTAAAGTTTTTAATTTTAATTCTTAGTTGATTGACACCCTCAATTAGTAAAAAAATGCAAATAAATTATTATTTTTTCCTATACATGTAATATATTTTATAAGTGATAATAATTTTAAAAATATTATAAATAGGATTTCTATGTACCAGGCATGTCTCAAGCATATTTGAATAAGTGAAAAAAGATGAATGTGATTAATTAAATTTACTGAATGAAACTTGGATATACCTTGCAATAGATACACTGTACAAGTTTTATAGTAGAAAATGTTACTATAAAACTTATAACTGATTCTAAGGTAATAAATATGAGAATATAAGAAAGTTAGTGCGCTTCTTCTACCTGTAAAAGATCCTGCAGATAAACAATAACCAGAAATATTAGTAATTAAGTTATTGCAAAAAGTGAGAGACGTCACATTTCAAAAGAAATCGAAGAGTATATTGGTAATTCTTCTACCTATGAGCAGTGAGATCAAATTTGTCCCTTATTTTCAACTAAATTGTTAATATTTGTTAAAAATAAGTCCTCCAAACATTGTCAACTAAGAAGTTGAGAAGGTTTTTTAAACCAGAATAGATTAAGTAAGCACTTTTATATAAATATAAGCACTTATTCACTTAATTGTAAAATAAGGAAAAACAACTTATCATCAAATTATAATTGCCTGAATTAGTATGAACTCATGAAGCAACTATACATTTTAATTGTAGGATACAGGAGATTAAATAAATAGAATATTAGTCTTTTGTCCTAACTGTCCAGAAGATAATTATAAAAAAAAGATAAATTTTGATGCTCATTTTACCTCATTTAGAAACACATCACATACTAACTCAAGCCTCATGGATAAAGCCCTATAGAAGGTTGAGGCATATGTACCAAATAAAAATGCTTGTGTTAGTTATGTGAACAAGATGTACTTTACTTTATTGTGTCATATGCAAGGAAATTCATCTAAATTTTTCAAAGATGACTTGGAGTTCTCTCCCTGTAGTAAATTAAGCTGTTAATTTACCATTGAACACTCATATGTAGCTTTGGTGCTGCTCATTGTTTCATGGTCCCAATTGCTATTAACCCCATTTTACATCTTCTGTTTCAGATTTTCAAAATTTTAAGAAAAATCAGGAGCCCTGTGGCTCACCTCTGACCTCACTATGAATCTAAACTTTTGTGAAAGCTTTCCTTGCTTAAAGTATCAGCATATTGTAGCAAAATAAACATCCAAAAATACATAGAGATAGGTCTGGTCTACCATGTTTGTGCTACCTTCTCCAGAAATGCTGCTTAGGACATGTTTTGTGTCATTTGACTTAAGCATAATACTAAATTTTTGGAATTTCTTTTACATCCTCCTCGGGAGAATCAGAACCACATAATTAAGCATACCTTCTAAACAGAATTCCAACTAAGTCGATAGTGTCTACACCATATGAGATATAGAAAGGGAAGAAGCATGATCTTAAGGTTGTTAAGATTTGGGGCTGTCCTGCCCATGTTAAAAGACACAACCCCGATAAGTTAGAATCAAGGACAGAGCGATGCAAATTTATGGGATACCCCAAGGAAACTTATGGGTATTATTTCTATCATCTCGAGGACCAAAAGGTCTTTGTAGCTAAGAGAGCAGTGTTTCTTGAGAAGGAACACATTCTTGGCGGAGACAGTGGGAGAATGATAGAGTTGAGCGAGGTTGGAGAACCAAGCTCAAGCACCACTCAACAGCCCGAGTCTGTTCAGGTACCTAATACACAAATTTCAACTTTACGCATGTCTGATAGAGTATCTCATCCTCCTGAAGGATATGTGGGACATATTAGAGGAGAGGATGTTAAGGATATTGATCCTCAGACCTACGAGGAGGCTATTATGAGTATAGACTCCGGGAAGTGGCAATAAGCCATGAATTCTAAGATGGATTCTATGTACTCCAATAAGGTTTGGAACCTAGTTGATGCGCCCGAAGATATTGTACCCATCGGTTGCAAGTGGATCTTTAAGAAAAAGATCGGAGTAGATGGAAAGGTAGAGACCTATAAAGCAAGGCTAGTGGCTAAGGGGTATCGTCAAAGGCAAGGTGTTGACTACGACGAAACCTTCTCACCCGTAGCAATGCTAAAATCCATCAGAATTCTATTGGCTATTGCAGCACACTATGATTATGAGATCTGGCAGATGGATGTGAAAATCACATTCCTCAATGGGAGCCTCGAGGAGGAGGTGTATATGATGCAACCTGAGGGATTCGTGTCCAAGAACTGCCCAGATAAGGTGTGTAGGTTGCTTAGATCCATTTATGGACTAAAGCAAGCTTCCCGAAGTTGGAACATAAGATTTGATGAGGCAATCAGATCTTATGACTTCGTTAAGAACGAAGATGAGCCTTGTGTGTACAAAAAGGTAAGTGGAAGCGCTATCACCTTTTTGGTGTTATATGTGGATGACATCCTCATCATTGGGAATGACGTAGGAATGCTATCCACAGTAAAGACTTGATTATCTAGACACTTCTCTATGAAGGACTTAGGAGAAGCATCCTATATCTTGGGGATTAGAATCTATAGAGATAGATCCAAGAGGATGCTTGGCTTGTCCCAGTCCAAGTACATAGAAACCATTGTCAAAAGGTTTGGCATGGAAAATACCTGATATAGCGCATGCTCTGAGTGTCACGAGCAGGTATCAGGCGGATCCAGGCTTGGAGCACTAGAAAGCAGTAAAGTGTATCCTTAAGTACTTGAGAAGGACTAAGAATCTTTTACTAGTATATGAAGGTAATAGCCTTAAGGTTGAAGGCTACACAGACTCAAGTTTTCAGTCTGATGTCGATGATAGCAAGTCGAATTCAGGGTATGTGTATATCTTGAATGGAGGAGCAGTGTGCTGGAAGAGTTCCAAGCAAGATACCACTGCTGACTCGACCATAGAGGCGGAGTACATTGCTGTATCAGATGCAGCAAAGGAGGGAGTCTGGTTGAAGATGTTCATCACAGATTTGGGAGTCGTTCCGGATAGCGAGAAGTCGACTTCCTTATATTGCGACAACTATGGGGCGATTACTCAAATAAGGGAACTTGGGTCTCATCAGAAGTGTTCTAAGGAGGTTCCAGCTTATCAGAGAGATCGTAACCCGAGGAGATGTAGCAGTGGAAAGAGTTCCATCTGAAGATAACATTGCAGATCCACTGACAAAGCCGTTGTCTAAGATTGTCTTTGAGCGTCACAGGGGTCTGATGGGGATCAGACACATAGGTGATTGGCTTTAGGTCAAGTGGGAGATTGCTAGTCATAGGTGCCCAGCAAGCCAATCACGTGAGTGATGGCACGTGTGACTTGATACAGAATCGTTTTGCTTATTATATTTTGGCGTATATCACTTTATAACTATTGCATAAATGCATATATATATATATATATATATATATATATATATATATATATATATTATGATGTCCTTGGATTTGTGTAATGGGAATCGGATCGTGATGAGATCACGATAATGAGATCGATTCACCTTTAAACACATATCCTAAATAATCCCGGTCATAGGTTACTCGAGAGGGACATCGTGATAACCGGACAGACTGGTGTGCTGTATACCCGTCCATATGATGGATGCAGTTGGTCTCATAGCTGCTCGTGTAGGGACACTAGGGATACAGTACAGGTGCTCATTGGAGAATGAGTTCACTGATTGATCCGCTTACGGAATGCTGGATGGTTGATGATGCCTAATTGTCAGACAGCGATTCCGTAGTCCTAGTGATATATCTGGTCCTTAGACTTGAGACACCAAGGATGTCCTGTATGAGTGCTCCACTCTTTGATACCAGACTTATAGGTTTGGCTATCCCAGATCTAGTACAGCTGGTCATTGGGAGTAGTAGTCGACCTTACGAGGGCTATTGAGTGTCGATAGAGGATCATCCACTCTCGGCGTCATGAGAGGAATATCCCATGTGTTCTTGCTCAAACAAATCCCTAGCTAGGGTTATTCAGGTTGAGAGAGAAAGAGTTCTCCGGGAGAATCCGATTAGAGCGAGACTCGAGTAGAAACCGTATGGGTCTGACAGCACCATGCTCGATATACGGTCTCAGGGATATTAGATGGATGAGGGACTATAGGTACACGGTAACTGAGGACAGACAGGTCCAATGGATTGAATTCCCCTGTATCGTCTGGGGACTACGACGTAGTAGCCTAGTACGTCCGTAGTCGATGAGTCAAGTGAATTATTACAGAAATAATAATTCATTGAGTTAGAAGGAGTTCTGACAGGTATGACTCACGGTCAGCTCGATATTGGGTCACACACATATGGTAGGCATTGCGATGAGTAGAGGTTCGGATATGAGATATCCGACGGAGCCCTTGTCTTATTGGATGCAGATCCAATACCCACTAGGGGAGGACCCATTAGGGTTTGACAGGGGACCTCTATAAATAGGAGAGATTCAAAGCCTCATAGGCTAGAGCCTTTGCTTGCCTTTCCTATTCTCCTCTCCCTCTCCACCTCAGAGCAGGCCTGGAGTTTTGAGGAGCGTCGTCGCAACCTTGCTGTGTAGATCACCGCTAGAGAGGAGGACGCTTGACCTCCTTCACCCTCTCCTAAAGATCTGCAAGGAAACATGGATATACGATCTCCCTAGGTAACACAATCTACTCAATACGCAGTTTTAAGTTTCGCGGATTTTGCGCACCAATCTTCGCACGACAACAAACATCTTTTTGGGAATCGGGGATTTTGTTTTCTTGTTCTTTCACTGCGCATATGATGTCGCCCCCAAGATTTCCCAACAATAGCACGTGTGACTTGACACGAAATCTTTTTACTTATTATATTTTGGCATTTATCACTTTATATTGACTATTGCATATAAGCATATATATATTGTGATGTCTTTGGATCTATGCAATGAGAATCGGATCGTGATGAGATCACGATAATGAGATTGATTCACCTTTAAACACAGATCCTAAATAATCCCGGTCATAGGTTACTCGAGAGAGACATCTGTCACGACCCCCCCCCCCCCCCCCCGAATTATCGCATTCACGAGGTGTGACCCTGTCTAAAATCAATAATATTATAATTTATCGTCAATTCAATCCAGGATCCAATCTAACAATTTGAGGATACTAAGAAACCATTCAAATCAATATTCACAATTTATAAACCTGTACGTTTCATAAATCATACTCCACTTCACTCAAAGATTCATAAAATCTAAAGACAACTCAACTAAACATCAATCGCAACACCAATCCATAATCGTAGAAATATATACAATCACAAAAAAATAATTATTTAACATGAGTTCATATCCTCATACAACTTAAACTTATCATTCCATAAACATGAGCAGTCCTTTAAACTTTTACAACACATAAGTATCAACATATCCTTAACATTACATCAGAAGTAAAGTATACTATACAACAAAAACCTATCAACCAACAAAGCTTAGCCCAAAAATCTTCTAGCCTTTCACTACTTCAACCCAATTCTAGCTTTTCAATGAATGACAAGCTATTCTGAAAAATTTATATAACAACGGGGTGAGCATAAAGAGCTCAGCAAGCGACTAACATATCCATGGCGATATGAGAAGTTCAAGCAGGCTTAGTATCAAGATAACAAAAGCAGAAATACAAGTATTCATTTAAAATCATCTCATTTGATATAAAAATCACAAAGGGTTACCTCATTCGAAAACAGGTGTTAGACATAACAAACAATAGGAGAAAGGAAATTGGAGCATTTCATTGGCAAAAGAAGCATTTAGGCATGTATCAAATGGCACATGAAGCATTTAGGTGTATATCAAAGGCATAAGAGTGTTTGAGAGCAAAACAATGACATACGAAACACTCTAAAGTATAACAAGTGAACCGAATAATAAACACAAGCTTATATGTCATTTTTGATATAGCATGCATTCCATTTTTATCCAAAGCATAAATATAAACTCATAAGCAAAGCTTTGGATATCATATCAAAAATATAGAGGGCGCTGTGGGACCACATACATAATGTGATTCATCCATTTCTGGATGACCACCAAGCATAAGTCTCCCACGTTTGGGAGCTCCATCCACCTACGTCTGAGTGAAGTCAATGGGGCCAACAGAACAATCGCGGGCTCTAAGCATAACTCTCTTTACCATTTCTGGCAAAAGTTCACAATATCCCACAAGACACCAGAGTACAAAAGGATAGTAGGAACAATAACATTGGCACATATCGGAAGTACATGTGGAATAATGGAAATATGCGTGTGCCTTTATCAAACAAAGCATACAACAATTTCAGGATGAACAATACAAGAATTTCAAAGAACTAATATAAAGTTCAATTGAAGAAGAATTTAGCAGAAATCAAATTTCCAATTAGATGAAACTTGAATAGGCAAAACTCAACAAAGTTTTCAATTCTGGCAAAATTTGAATGATACATTTCCTGATTTGTTTGAGTGACCAAGCATACTCTAATTCACTAAAAATAGGTGTAATTGGAAAGTAATATCAATCTATTTTCAGATGAACTCGGATTTGTAATTTTTGAGTTCCTAACAGGAAGTTACAACAAATAGAGTAAAGGAAGGTCAAAATTGATCATCTTTGTTTTTGCAGAATTGATAGAATCAATTTAAACATATGTTTCAGAAGGTAATATACTTCAAAACATCCAAATTAAGTGTCAAAAGAAAGATACGAGAATCTAGTTTCCAAAGAATGAAGTTTTGCATAATTCAGAATTTTCACTAGAGAGTTATGAGCAATTTAGTAACAGAAGGTCAGAATTGATCATCTCTGTTTTCTAGAATTGATAGAATTAATTTAAACAGATGTTTTAAAAGGCAAACATACTTCAAAATTTTCAAATTAGGGGTCAAAAGAAAGATATACGAATCTAATTTTTAAAGAACTAAGTTTTGCATAATTCAGAATTTTTACTAGAGAGTTATGAGCAATTTAGTAACAGAAGGTCTGTTTTACCGAATACATAAGGTCTTTTCATTCATATGTTTGGATAGGTAAATTTACTTCATATTGATGCAGCAAAGTCATGGACTTAGCTGGAGTTGCCTAAGTCGTGAAGCACCCTTGCGCCAACTCCTTAGACTTAGCTAGGATTGCCTAAGTCATGAGACGCCTTTGCGACATATGTGTCCGCAAAGGGTCAGCCTAGTTGCAATCTCGTATAGGTTCCGAAGGACCTATAAAATAGAAAGTTGATTAGATTGAAAATGAGCGATGGATAAGTCTTGACGTCTCGCGAAGAGGGAAGCTTTACAAGCAATTCAGCGAGTACCTTGAGTGTGAGAGAGAAAAGAGAGGAAGGAGAAAACAAGGACTTTATAAGGTAAAACGAACAATTGCAAGTCCACAAACAACTGCTCACCGGGTGTCGAGCACGAAGACAAGTTCCTATCAAGTTAACGTGCGAACTTGTGAAGATTGTTCAATGCCTAATACTATACCGAAACCCCATCCTCTATGGTGCCACCCAAGGGGTTCTAGGGTGCTGAGATGGCTAACGTTTTGCATGCAATTGCGATCTATAGAAAATAGGCTATGACATGTAAAAACGAAGCCATTTTGGGTAGTTTTGCCCGGCGCAACGAGCGATCGCATTGTAACATTACAACCTGTTTGAACATATATTTTTATAAACAAAAACATACAAAATCAAAACAAAATATGCTGCCAAACATATGTACATTTATGTAAAAGCGACGAACGGTTCGTTGAACGAAATTGTTGCAGGTGCGCGACGAATATTTGTAACAGAATGGTAAGATCCTACTAGGAGCCAAGTTACCCATTACCATACATGTAAATAATGTGGAAAAAATTAGTGCAAGATTAATATAAAATAAAGTACTAGATTATACAGGTTTTCTTCCCCCTCTCTTAACAGTATCATCCAATTGGGCATGAAAACAAATATACCACCTAGAGAAACAAAAAAAGAGTACAACTAAAAAAACAAATAATACAAAAGTTAGTAGATGAATATATTTCCTCAAGCCACAGAGAATTGCTAGTGCAGCGCTACAGCAAGCAAAGAAATCGTAGTCCATCCGTAATATATGATGCCTATAGTGCACGAGATACTTTGAACTGCAAAAGTTCGTCTTCTGGAATGAAAGTGTAGTCAATACAGCATATCATGATCCATAAGCGACATGTCCGCACAGACATACACTGACCAGTAGAAGTTTCTTATTTTAATTAACTTTTATTATTTGAATGCAGCATTCCAAAGTAAAAATTCTAGACAAGCAATATTTTCCAACCAACAAATTCATGCTGAGACTGAGTAATGGATATTAGGAATCAAGGTTGTAGAGGATTTACACTCTTCATCTCCACTCTTCATATCATTTTCCAAGTATACCAGAATAGGAGTTCCACATAAGCTACTTGGTCATTTGTAGTCTAGCAAACTTCATAAGCCTACTATGTATTTTGTTGAGCTCACATAGTTGCTCAAGCTCTAATCAGCAACACTGACATTATATGTAAAAAAGCTTGATCAAGAATTAGTATTGGTTATAACCGATATATACGGTATAATTTAGAGATCACAATTTAGGTCGAAATGGCCATGTAAAAAGACCATCCAAAATTAAATGTTAGTGCAGATTTAGATTAAAAAAAGACCATCTTATTCCCATGTTTTCCCACTAATGTTGAGGTTTCCATGCACAGGAATTTCCCTTCAGTCTTATAGTATATATGATGACCTTTTAACAAGTTAAACCTGAATATGTATCTAGATTTCACAATCATTTCTTTTCCATGAGAAATTTAAATATTCAAATTAATGCCTATATATCTACATGCTGGTCAAATGCAGAACTTTTTCTACAATCCAAAATTTTCGTTCATCAAAAATTTACATATTGATGCTAGCTATCGGCTGTTCCGCTCACCCCGATGGAAGTGGCCTGGCCCTTCGCCCAGTGGAGACTTGATCTCCTCGGCCTCTTCCCTCTGGCTTCGGGACAACGGCGCTTCCTTATAGTGGGGGTCGACTACTTCACAAAATGGGTTGAGACCGAACCTTTGGCCTCCATCACCGAGAAACAAGTTAAACGTTTCATTTGGAAGAACATTATCACGCGATTCGAAATTCCGAGAGCCATCGTCATTGACAATGGAGCTCAGTTCAACAACACCAAGTTCAGGGCCTATTGCCAGTCATACGGGATACAGTTAAGGTTCAGTTCGGTCACGCACCCCCAAACCAACGGTCAAGCCGAGCAATAACCGAGATGCCCCCACCCCGTTCTATCAAAGAGGTGCAGCGCCTCCCTGGAAAGTTGGCAGCGCTCAGCAGATTCGTATCACGATCGGGCGACAAGTGCCTCCCCTTCTTCCGGGCACTACGACAGGCCGAAAGCTTCGCGTGGACCCCGGAGTATGAAGAGGCATTCGAAAGGCTAAATGCGTGCCTCCTCCGCTTGCCCCGACTCGCCTCCCCCGAACTAGGAGAAACCCTTGGTCTTTACCTGGCGGCCTCGGCACAGGAGGTTAGCTCGGTGTTAGTTCGGGAGACACCACCGATGCAACAACCTATCTACTACGTCAGCCACGTCCTCAATGGGGCCGAAATACGGTATTCCCCGCTTTCAACCCCTCTAGAGATATATCCAGATATATGCCCAAGAATTAAATTAAAACCAATATGATGATTTTGATTTGACATGCTAACGATATAATATGTTAAAGAAGATAACAAGATTTTGCAACAAGAGACTGACCACTGGAAGTACTGTATATGAAACTACTTGTATCATTCAGAGTAATACTGCATTACAAAATACCAAGCTCTCCAATTTACATCAATCTTAGTCAGAAATAGTTTATATTTTGCATCTACTAACACTCTCAAATTACATATTTATTGAAATATAAAAAGTAACTCTCAACAGACATTCATCAACATGCTATAATAGTACTACAATCAGTGTCCACACAAATACATCATTACCGGACGAATGGATGATGGTCCGGTAATGATGTATTTACTTATTTGTTTTTGCTAATTCCTTGTTGTTCTGCTAATCATGTATTTACTTTATATTCTTCATGAGAAATTGTCAGATAAAACATGCTCGGTCCTACTCATTTTTCCTGCCAATGAAGACAGGCAAATTATGGTCTTGTCCATAAACAAGATTGATTCAAATATTTGTGGATGCCATGAACATGATACCAATTATTGATGAAGGGATATGACTTCGTTGAACACGTCCCACAAATCTGATCTGGCTTCTTCCTCAAGTTTCGTATTCTATCTCTCACCTCCATCAAAATTACACACAAGTCTGTAGCTACAAAAGTCTTGGTCGGAGGAGGTAATAGCCTGCAGCCTCGGTTCCCAAGAAAAAGTTCTTTCTAGTACAGCTCTCGTGATCCAAAGATCTGATTTCTAGTGACGCTCAGTGTGTTTCCCATAAGAAACATATCTCTCTTGGCTGTATTTGATCTTTAATTTCCCAAAGAAAAAAAAAACAAGCTTATTAGGTAATCAAACGTGATGTTCCTTGCGTACCATTTATTTCCGGACAACAGACATTGGCATATTACATAGTAGATGTGACGAACTATTTTTTACTGGTAGATAGATGGCTTCTACCCCAGCAATAACGAAAGAGTGGCTGGTAGATACATAGTAGAAGTAGCAACCCCATTTCATCACCCTCTTCAGGCATGGAAGTGTGCGTCGTCGGCGGTGCTCATCCACAGTTTCGCTTTAAGAGCTGGCATGGTCTTCGTGCGGCGGCTCGTACATGTACACGTTGCGTCCATTGATGGGCTGAACTGGTCTTGCGTTGTCCTTCTGCGAGAACGAGGGTTGATGGAAGACGATGGTTGTTAGGCAATGCAAGAAACAAAACGCTTCATCTGATGCATGGTAAAAAGATCAAACACCACACGTACATCATGCACGGGAATCCTCAGCGACGCCAGTTGACTCTCCGTTACGCTCTTCACCTAAACAACAACATACGATTCGGAGAATGATCATTCGACTTCCATGAGGAGATGGTAAAGGAGTGGCGGTAGGCACACGCGTACCTCTTTTATCACCGTCCATGTAACTGGCTCACCGCAAGGTGGGGTTGTCAAAGAGCCACTGTACCTGAAGTATGGTTCTCTCTCACCTATAAGAGGTGGGCGGATAGTCCCCACAGACACATTGTCCTGTGTCTGGAGAGCTATTAGGCCCTCCGACAACTGTGCCAAAAGAGACCGAAAGGAGAAAGAGGGAAGGAGTTAGTCCAGCAGCTGACGTGAGAGACATATTCAAGTCAGGCCATTGGTGGGGAATGCGAACCTGGTGCAAGAGGGGATCCGCAAATGGACCAAACTCGTACAACATGCCAATGACTGCTATTTCTCCCGCCGGAGTAGTGTGCACCATGTGCAACTCCAAGGGATACCTGTCGACAAAACTAGGAGTTGAGCTTGCCGATCGCTGGATCTACAAGTAGCAATAAACCTTGTAGTTCGAACCTTTTGCCATAGAGTTCATGCTCGGACGGTGAGTGCCAGTGGCACTGCCGGAGATGGAATGTCTTCTCGCCGATCACAAGATCTCCTGGCGACCACCTCCAATTCACCTGACACGCATGCAACATCACAGAGAACGTAGGATTCAGTACTGTTAAAGCCAAGACATGAGGGCATTCCGGACTCTGTTTCTCGATTACCAGGATCTCATGCCCCTTGTTCTGCAAGAAAGCAGGTCTGGTGCCGTAATTTGTTCTCAAGCTCCCCAGTGATGTGCTGACGATGATATTGCTTGGTTTAATCGAAATGGGTGATTGTTGTTCTCCAGTTTTGCACGTCTCCCATTCTTCATGAAGGTCTCCCCAGTGTTGAGGTCCGAGCTCGTTACATGGATCGTAGCTGTACTCCCAATCAGCTCCTACCAGTAAAACGAGATGACTCAGTCAAAGAGGCCTAAATTTACATGAGACCTAAAGCATGGTCTTAGAAGGCCACTCACCGACACCACTTGCTTCCGTTGCCATGACATGTGATTGGAGGACGACGAGGAGGGCTAGTGAAGCACGCAGCCATTGGAATGGAATTCTAGAGTTCCTCATGCTCGGAGATACAGGAGGAATCGGTGCAGGTTATGTGATCGCAGTGCGCTTCTTCTTATATAGAGATCGAGTGTGCATGAACAGATGCTGAAACCCGGTGGAAACATGGAAACGTTTCCGAAGACAGTGGATTAGCCCTCACCATGTTGTCGCCATTTTAGTAGTACTTCGTCCTTTGATGAAGACTTTGTCTTCTCTTCCACCGCTCACGTTTTTCAGATGACAACGTCCTTACCCTATTAAATGTCAATATGCCTTCTCCACAAGATTGATAATGAAGAGGTTTAGTAACACTTGACAACCTAATGATATCTCATTATTATTCTTTTGACAGATGCATCCACTAGCTTTGTCGTCTCGATCACTAGCTTTGTCGCATGCATGGAAGAAAACTGGGGGGCGGCTAACGTGAAAAACATGAAGCATCAATCTGACAAGATTGGGATAAGCTTTATCCTACGTTTCACAGCATGCAAATGTGGCTTGTGACCAATCTCCTCTCAACTTTGAATGATGCTATGGATAGTAAATGTTGCTGACACAAGTCTGTACTGTGGCTAGTGGTAATGGTTGGACCAGCATCTTTCTTATGGAAAGCACGCAGCAAATGCTACTAATAGGCCAAATAAGTACCCATGTGATTGTCTACCACAAAGTTTCATGAGAGTTACAATCTTGCTTCAACTTTATTTTCCCTTTTTTTTTTGACGAATGATGAGGATGTTAGTCCGTGATGTATCAGATATAAAAAAATTAAAATTTCATCGAATAATTTATACTAATCTGTAGAATATTATGTAGATACGGAACCTGTCAGTTAATTTCCTGCCGTAACAGAGTGAGATGATATAAATCTGAATGTGCTATTATTGATCCGAGAAAACTCATAGTGAAGAAGACGATGTGGTGTTATGTTGATATCTACTCATTGGAGACTATTCGTCATCAAAAACTCAAGTCTGCCACAAAATGTGCATTTTTGTTGCTATGTCATGATAAGAAAGATAGAACAATATAGTCACCGTTTGAATCATGCTTTTTTGCCTCTCATAAACTCCGGACACAAGCTTTTGCTTTTTGTCGACCAAAGTAAACTAGAAAGCTTCATCTTCACCGGCTGTCACTAAAGGCTGCTAGCTATAGCTATCGGCAACACAAAGTAAATAGAAGACAACGGCTTGCAACTTCTACATGAGTACTTAGATAGATAGGGAGATCAAAGACATGTAATACGAATTAATAGGAAAAAAGGAGCTTTGTAGGAGCTTCATTTTCTATCTGCAACACCGACTAGGTTGTAGCTCAGACATAATCATTTATTCTTCGGCTATGTGAATAGTTACTGCGGGCGAAGGTCAATCAACTTATTTAGTCGCCAACTAAACTTTTGTGCTATCATGATAATTGAGGATCACTGTGACTATATATATACATATACTATATATAAAGATTTTCTTAAGAAATATTTATATTTTAGATTTTTCTCAATCGGAACCTCCCTTTTGTTTTTTGTTTCCAAACAGTATATTTAATTATAAATAAATAAATTATTTCTTAAAAATATTTTCGTCTGTTATTGTGTTTTAGCCTATTGTAGTATTTTTAACTTGTTACAGTATTTTAGCCACCGTAATAAAAACACTATAAAAATTACTCGAAAACATCATAAATAATCTAAATGAACTCGTAACCTTAAAAAAACTAACTATAAGCCTAAAAATGTTATATTTTAATGATTTATAAATAATGACAATCAAAGAAATATAATATGATACCACTTGTAGTATTTTTCAATAATGTTTATAGCATTTTCAGTACCTTAATAAGATACTATAAATGAGCCAAATGAAAATACTGTAATAATAAAAAAATTGGTAGAAATTTTTTTAAAGATATTTTAGTTATTTTTTAAATTGTAGGTACTGTTTGAAAAAAACAAAAGAGGGAATATCTTTTCTGAAATACCCAACATATGAATATTTTTTAGAAAAATTATCCATATATATATATACATATATATACACATATATATATATATATACATATACACACATATATATATATATATATATACATATATACATATACATATACATATATATAATGTTTTGGTATTATCTTCTTCCTATGGATTCAAGAACATAGTGAATGTCATAGTTCTCTCTCTCTCTCTCTCTCTCTAGGACATTGATCAAAAGATCCAGACATCCATTACATGTTGTTGTGAAGCTATCCATGACACAAAGTAAATACTTGAAAGCATTTGCTCTCTCCACCGAACAAATTTGACATATCCTATAGTGTAGTAGCAGATAACATTTAAGGGCAGTAGGGCTTTATGTGTGCTTACAAAGATCACCAAACATCCTTCGGTACTCATCGATCGATATCTAGTGGTGTGAATCTGCTGACATGCCCAGAGTGTGTGCACATCATACTTGTTGTTCTTAGCATTATTATTACTATTATTATCATTGGCATTCTTTTATAGCACCAAAAGGATAGCCAAATTATAGATCTACAACAGCTTTTCCCTTCTTCTCTCTAGTACTTTTGATGTTCTTCTTGATCTTCTCATTGCTCATTCTAAAGACAACTTTATTATCATCAAGCATGTAGCCCTTTCCCTTAACCCCTTGAAGAGAGAAATCCAAGAGATTCTACTCGAGCCTTCTACTTTTAACACTTGTTTTGGAGATGATCATGACCAAACCAAATGTGAGAATAAGTGCAAATGGGATAATTGACCATTTCAAATGTGAGAATAAGTGCAAAGCAAAAATTGACCATTTCAATACTAAGATCCTAATATATAAACAAATTTCAAGATATTTATAAGAAAAATAGGTTGGAAATCTTATAGTACCTTTCGATGATGCCCATATGTCTTATGAAACATAGGTTGCATAAGATAATTATCACACTAATTATATATGTCACATGCACCAATGAGACGGGGGAGGATAATAATCATGTCGCAGATGGACAAAATTGATTGCAATTGATACTACATTAATTTAACTATGTCTAACTTTTTATGTTTCTAAAAAAGTTAAGATATATGTTTCTCTCAAATTTCTTTTCGATAAAGATTATTGTCTAATTCTCTACTGACAAAATAATATCTATTTCTACAACTCTACTATCAGCATGATTTGCCAATGTGCTCCATTAGTTTAGAGATGACCAAGAAAAATGACCCACCACAAGTATACTTATCTTGTAATCCAAATAGGAAAGCTTCTTTGGAAAAGAACAAAGACAATTAGCATGAACTTAGTCAATCTAAAATGATAATGATCAAAGGCTCCATTGTTCTATATACCATGAAAAAAATATCATGTTAAGTTCCTAACTAATAAAATGAACATAATTGTCCAATTATTACATTGTTGTTGTTCATTGCTTTGAATTAATGAAGCATCAAAGTAGTAAGCATAACCAAGCGTAAGTATATACATCATTATAATGATTAGGTTGGCTAAACTGGTGGCTGTCCAAAGATAAGGTCACATTGCTCGTGCAAGAGTCTACAATGAACCCCTCTAAAGACTTCAAGTCATGACTAACTTATAATTGTTTTTTAGCATACATTATGGACCATGCTTGGACTTGTTTTTGATGAATTAAATGATTTGTAAATCTAATTAATGGACAATCCCAATATTTGCTTCGGTATTTGGCATAGAAAAACATCAAAACCATAAACCATAGAAGAACTATGGAGGAATCATTTGAAAGCAAACTATCTTGTTTCTTACGCCTTGATTAAGTTCATTATTTTATGTACTTGTTATGTGTTTTGCAAATGTTCTATGTTCTCATGCTCAACCTTTATTTGTATATCATGTTCGTGACATATGATTTATCTTTATGCTCATACATAACTCTCATGGTTCATAATAGCCATCAAACATCCATCATCATGAGTCCATCCCTTAGGTTATTTTGGTAAATAAAGACAAGGAGAGAGAGAGAGAGAGAGAGAGAGATGCCCCAACATTGTTAGATAAATGTAGGGTTTGCCCCACAAAATAACTCTAGATTTTACATGTAACATACGCACAAAAAGAAACATTGCCTATAACATCATGTATACTGAATTAACTAGCTGCTACCTACTTGTGTATCATAGATTAGAAGACCGACAGGTGGTCTCCCTTTTGGCCATTTGCCCACAATTTTCATGTAAAAAATTGCAAGTGATTTGGAAAGGAGCGGTCTGACTTTGTAAAGGACCGACAACTAAAAATTTTAGTGAATAACTCATAGCTATCTATCACTCTTAGGAATTGGTACTATGTGGACAGTACATAAAACAAGCCAAGCCAGCCATGGACATTTTATTTTATGTAGTAGTAGTTCAGTACATTGACAGAAAAGCCCCAGCCATCCATGACATAATGATCTAAGCTATACATGGCAGCAAGTACTTGAAAGCATTTGCCCCATATACTGAGCAAATCTTACACATCCTATATACTACCGTAGCAGATAGCAATTCATGGCAGCAGCATAGTGTTAAGGGCATGTAGCAGAACCCCATGAGCAGTGGTGTGGTAAATTGTCCCGGCGTGCAGTGCGTGCCGTAGTACTAACATCAAACATATTGTCGTTCTCGGCATCCTTCGTGGCACCAAAGGAATAGCCAACTGATGCATCTGCAGCAGCTTTTACCTTCTTCTCTCCGGGAATATTGTTGATGCCCTTCTTGACCTCCTCGTTGTTGCTTCCACCAGCACTACTGGAGCTAAACACAACTTTGTTATCAGCATGCACGTATTCCTTTACCTGAACTCCTCGAAGAGAGCTACCCAAGGGATTCTCCTCAAGCCTTCTGCTCTCCACACCAGTTTTGGAGAGGATGATGACCAAACCAAATATAAAAACAAGCACAAATGACATCTTCATTGTTGATCAGCTACAACAAAGCAAAAAAATTCACCATTTCAATACTAAGGTATCCTATATGTAACAATTAATTTCGAACTTTGATATATTCAACAGATACATGTGCTAATATGGTTAAGTAAATAGCTAAAACTAGTACGAGTCTTAGAACTTACCTTGAACTCAATTCCTCCAAGTTTGAGATATTTTATATGAGACATGATATTTATAAGGGAACCTTCAAGGTTGGAAAAAATAGAGAAAGTAACAAGATAAACATTAGGAATCTTATTGTGCGTATCGGTCATGCGCGCATATCATTCGACGCAGTGTGCCTACAGATTTATTGTGCGAATTATGTCATCTGCACCAATGAGATAGTGGTGAATAATAATCATGTCGCCGATAAATGAAATCAATTGCAATTGATGTCTAACTTCGTATGCTAGTCAAAAGGTTCAAATAGGCACTTCACTCAACCCTATATTGGACAACTATTAGTTTCCCTAGTTCTCTAATGATAAGAAATATCTACTTCTATACCTATACTATCAACGTTGTTTGCCAATTTGCTCATTACTCCATCATATGTATGCTTGACTTGTGATGCAAATAGAAGAACTTCTTCGTAAACAAGTGCAGGGACAATTAGTATGAATTTAGTGAAGTTAAACCAACCAAAAGAATCATGCTAAATTCCTAACTACTGAAATGAATATAATTTTTCAGTTTATTATGCATATATCATGTTCAATTCGTGACTAGTAATATGAATATAATTGTTCAATTATTATATTATTGTTGTTGTTGTTCATGTCTTTGAATGAAGCATCATAGTCATAAGCATAACCAAATATATGTAAACCTACATCTGCTAAAAAACACAGATTTAATATTAGCACATCCAATTTCTATTTAACAAGTTGTATAAGTAAGTAAAATGCCATTACAAATTGTTTAACATTGTTGTTTTGAGAACTGATTCTTAACTTAGATATTTTGGTTTGACAAAATTTCAATGTGCCCAGATGGAATGTTGCCTTTAGGGTTGGATAGAACTGAGAAATCCCTTTTTCTTTTTTTGCCTTTGGTGTTGTGTTTTCTATGTGCTCCTCAGATGTTCTATACATCTAATCCTAGTTCACATGCTTCTGCTCATAATCATAACTCTTATGGTTTTTTATCATTACAAAAACTATTCCATGCATGCGTATATCCATCAAAATATGCAAATAAGAACCCAATATGGGGCCTCAGGTCTTCTCCCTCAGTTGATATAGTGCAAGATTCATTGTAGGACACTATTTCTCTCGGTCCAAACATGAACTGTTAATGTTGTAACAATGAGCATTCTTTGATGGCTAGTATTCCTGCATGGAATAGTTTCTATTCTTACCAAGTCCATCAGAAAAATATATGTATAATTACTGATGGAAGTATGAACTACAACAAAAGATACAAGCATTCCTTGCATTCTAGTAAGCAGCATCGTGATAATTTGCAATGCCAAATAAGATTCTCCACATATGCTGGTGCCTCTCTTGGAGGAGTTGATTTATCTGAGGGTCATGCATATTTTTGCAAACGCACAAACATAAATTATGGTGCTGTCATATGCATTGAATCCCTGACTCTTTAGCGATAAGGGCACCAATGAGATATTGGAGAATAATAATCGTGTTGCCGATAGACAAAATGATTGAAATTGAGACCGAATTAATATAAATATGTCCAACTTTTTATGCCCATAAAAAAATTGAGATATATGTTTTGCTCAAATCTCTTTTGGACAAAGATTATTGCCTAATTCTCTAATGATAAAAATAATATCTGCTTCTACAACTCTACTATCAGCATTATTTGCCAATGTGGTCTATTACTTGAGAGATGACCAGGAAAAATGACCAAGCATAAGTATACTTATCTTATAATCCAAATAGGAAAGCTTCTTTAGAAAAGAACAAAGACAATTAGAATGAACTTAGTAAATCTAAAATGATAATGATCAAAAGCTCAATCATTCTATGTATCATGAAAAAAAAAAAAATCATGTTAAATTCCATACTTGTAAAATGAATATAATTGTTCAATTATTAATTATTGTTGCTGTAGTTCATTGCTTTGAATTAATGAAGCATCAAAGTCTTAAGCATAGCCAAGCATAAGTATAGACATCATTATGCAGGTTAGGTTGGCTAAACCGGTGGCTATCCAAAAGATAAGGTCTACAAGGAACTTCTTTAAAGACATCAAGTCATGATCCATGCTTTGGCCTGTTTTTGATGAATTGAATGAATAGAAAAGCTAATTAATGGCTTGTTTGAATTAGTAAAACTTATGCTTAGATATTTATTTTTGACAAAAAATTCCATATATTCATATACAGTGTTGCACTTAGTCTGCTAGGAGGGGTATCGGCACATGGATAGAACTTTTAGACCAAAACTTCAGTGTTGACTGTTAATTATACTTGAAAATCCCATTATTTTCTTAGGTATTTGGCATAGCAAATTATCAAAACCCTAAACCCTAGAAGAACTACATATGAATTATTTGAAAGCAAACTGCCTTGATTCTTAGGGCTTGATTAAGTTCATTATTTTATGTACTTGTTATGTGTTTTGCAAATGTTCCATGTTCTCACGCTCAGCCTTTATTTGGATACCGTGTTCATCCTCTATGAGAGAGAGAGAGAGAGAGAGATGTCCCAACTTTGTTAGCATAAATGTAGGGTTTGCCCCACATAGAGACTCCAGACGTTACATGTAACACATGCATAACAAGAAATATTGCCTATAATATCATGTACATTCAACTAACTAGCTGCTACCTACCTGTGTATCATAGAAGACATATATAAATTATATATATATATATATATATATATATATATATATATATATATATATATTCTTCATGTATTTCATTTACCATGTTATTATGCATGTATACCATTAGAGAATGCTGATCTCACAAATTTCATGTTTCAAGTGTATTTCCAAGTTGATTTGGTAATTGTCCTGGTTTGAAGGATTGCTCAGCGTTCTACATTCTGAGTTATCCATAGAAACAGTGTGGTCAATTTGAGGTTAGTATGTAAATTCTTCCTTCTTGTCTTTTTTTCAAAATAATCTTTTTTCACATGCTTCTCCTTGACTTTTTTACACTATCTGCTTATTCAAGAAGCTTTAAGACAGAAAAGTAGTAACATGAATTTTATAGTTATGGTAAATGCAGTTGTTGTTGTATTAGTACCTATGGCTTACAATGGTACTAGTTCTGTTATTGTCTCCAAACTTGTAGCATCCTTCATGTTCCTTTATACAAATTGATTTTTTATTGTACCAATAAGAGAACAACCTAAGCAGCAGAGGAAGATAATTAAATAATACACCAAAGGTGGTCATCTTTATGCCTTTCCTTTTGTGGAATCCTGCCTTTCCTAAAGGCCACTCATGTTGCAAATTGCATCAGGCAAGGTTGAGGATATCTGGTGACTGATTTCTGATAGCCCCTAAATTAGCAAGCTGGTAGATACGTGTTTGAGAGGCTTGCTCAGTGCCTTCAAGATCTTGGCACTAATCAATTATTGCTATTAAAATATGCTTCTTTGGTAATGTATAACCACCCACCATCTTATGATTTTGACTTGAGTGGAAGGCCCTTAATATTTTAATCAATACCACTCCAATTTGCTTTCTGGTCTCCTCTGTATAAATAAGCTTTCAGATACCTTCACAATTGATAGTCTTCGAGATTCTAGACAGTGAATCCTGTGCATGCAAGACTTCCTTGAGTTCAACAGAAACTTATCTCCTGTTTCTTGTCATGTTCTCTACTCCACTTGTCTTGAGACTATACAACTTTCCTTCTGAGAGGACTGGAACGCTCCAAATGTTGTTTTGCTTCTGATGGTAGTCATTGCTGAAACCGGCAGAGTAGATCATCTGCTTTTGACTAAGAACAGACAGAAGCATAGGAAAGCAAATCTACTGCTTCTGTCTGAGAAAGATATGGCTCCATCATTTGGTGGCTGAAAAAATGACAAGTGAGATGGCTCCGTCCGTGATGCGATGGTATTTAGCTGACAAACTAGGTTGTCGGATGGTAGCCGGAATACCTTCCTAATCATGCTATAAGATGACAGTCTTGTCAGCAAAACAAGGAGCTTATCCTATGATGATCGTCTTCTATAGGATAAATGGAGCAGGACAGATCAGAGAGGTTCATAGACTCGAGTTTTTCTTCATGGAAATGGAAATCTATTTATCTCACACTTAATCCACATCTTGAATCCTAAGTGCATGCCGCTGTGGATGTCTTCGGCTTGTTTCTTCCTCGTTGTCTTTTGCTTTACTTCCACTTTGATATTTTCTTTTGGACTTTTCATCTATCTAATTTCTAATTGGATCTCTTTCTATTCATGTTTTACCAAAATTTCTTTGTTCCTGTCATTTTTATTATATCTTGAATGGGCTAAGTTTACTCTTATCTTTACTCAGGGAAAGGAAAAGAGAGCAAGATGTGACACTGGAAGAACAAAGGAGAATGAAGTAGCAGATGCAAATAATTGCTGAGAGGCTCTTGGAGCTGCACCGGTGACATGCTAACAGTTCCTGGTGGTTCGCACAAGGATTCATATGTACCAGAGAAGAATAACTTAGGAGGTCAGAAAGTGTGCTAGCATAAGATATAGTTGGTATGGTGATACTACCTCGCTGATCCAGCAAGCGAGCCAACGACTTCATAGTCGATGCATTCATTCTGTTCGATATGGCCAGAACGAGATTTGTTGGATGTATAATTCGTCTCGGCACCAAAGTAATAGCTCAATTTAAACACATAGAACCTGATTATATGGTGAGAAAGGCCTTCGGCCTGACACCATGTCGGAGTTTAAATTGCTGCCGATTCATTTGTAAGTTTAGTACATGAGAAATGATTCACTACTTTGTATTATGACACTTGCTGTTGTGCTTGTTGACGTTATGGATGAATGCAATAGTTATCTCAGATGATGATAATGTTTCCATTTCGTCATATGATGGCATATGCTTTGCTTGCATTCAGGTTGGATGGAAGTTGAATAAAGAAATGAGTGCAATTTTTTCTCCCACAAGTACATGAAGGAGTAGATTTTAACTCATAAAATGCAATCTTCGAGTGTAGTTTGTATCAGCTAAGGTTGTGTGAAGTCCAGATGTATCAAGTACTTGCTTTGCATTGTAAGATCAATAAGAATAGCTTTGATCAGATCTCATGCTTGAAGGAAAAGGAAACCGAAAGCTTAAACTAAACTTTAGAGGTTGCAAATAATATCACATCTAGTGGAGAATTGCATGCGAAGTTATAGTCAATCATCACTGAATTCACTATTTTCTTGGGTTAATCATTCGATAAAATACATCTTTCAACGCCAGATCGCTATCAAGAATTTGTCAATACAAACCAAGATTTTGAGGAGAAACGATCTCGAGAAAAGACAGATATATGCATTTTTGCTTGATGATGCTTGTAAATAGTTAATTCAGCATGATAGTATCAACTTCTTTTCCTTCGTATTATTAACTTCTTTCTACAAACCTTGACCTCCGTGTGTATGTGGAGAGAGAGAGAGAGAGAGAGAGAGAGAGAGAGAGAGAGAGAGAGAGAGAGAGAGAGAGACTCTTCTTATATTACAGAAGGGAGCAAGGTTCACAGAGCAGGGGTTGACATCCATGCGTGGTCTACGCACCTGTAACCTATTCATGTACTCTTAGCACATATGGCATCGCACATGCTGCTTAGTAAAGCCAACCGTAGTTTCAGGAACCATGGTTTCATCCTGTACCACTGACATTTCCGCCATCTCCCGGCAAGTACCCTGGAATATTCACCCAGTTGTTGTACTGATCTCTGGGTATGGCGTGATGGTTATTGGTGTCGGCATCAGAAATAGCCAAACCTTTCCACTCCTTGCTCTCCCTCATCAGCTTGGCCTCCTCCATGGATGTCGTCTTCCAACAACACCTTCCTTGGCATCACTGAGCATGAGTTCATCACTAGAACTCCAAGCAAGAGAATCCCCACCAACTTCATCCTTTCTTTGGCTAACCTGAGAGAATGATTGATGTAGGCTGCATCACAACAATATACCTTACTTGAGAGACCTGAAAGCATAAGATAAATCTCACCAACACAAGAGAGAAAGCTTCAGACAGAGAGAGGTATGAAGGTTCTTACTGCGAGCTGGTGGTTCGGTGAGTATTGGGGCTGCTTTTATAGGCAAGAAATGTTACTGCCTCCTTTTTTTCCCTTCTTCGTCTGAAGAAGAAGATATGTTACTGTTAAGAGTTGATATTCCATAGACTTTTCCTTCATGGATTCTCCACCGATTAAAGACAATATCAAGTGGGCACACAAATTAAACGGCAAAATGATGGGTTAATGGAAAGTGTTTTTTGCCTAAATCCTGTGGCATTGTCGGCAGGTCTGAGAGGAATTACTTGTTCAGATTTCGTTTGCTTATATGTGAATTCAATGTCGGGACAGTTAATTGTGAAAGAAGAATCCATAGTTAACAGTGTTTACTGTTAATGCAGTAAGAGTCGAGCAAATGACATGCAAAATGAATTCTGTTCGACGTGAAGTCCTTGTCCAGCATCCGTGGCTGACAATTTGATGTAGGATGACGGTGCACACAACAGAACCCTAATTTATGGAATCAGTAAAACATATCATTTTTCTAGGAAAAGGAGTCATGCTTACAAGAAGAACAAACGCCTTTGTAGAGGTTTCCCGTCCTTCTCTACAGGAACAAGGAAACACTCGATATTTTCTGGCCTAAATTCCAACCAAATGAAGCTTTATTTTCTGACTAATCAAATTTGAAAGCAAATAGAACAAAGGAATCAAATCTCATGCAACTATAAATTAAAAAAATTACATACACATAAATAGAAAATGATGAATTTTTTTGTTTGGTGCCATAAGATGCATGCATAAAAAATGTATCACTCTATGAGCAAACTATATAAGAAAACTAAGTGCTTCAAAGGAATTGAAACTATGTATGCTGATGAAAAGAAATAGCTTGTTAGCAATGATTACCATGCCTTGTTTCAGTTCACTCGACTAGTAATTGTCACTTCACTGTCTTGTTAAACTGGTTGTGTTCTTATGTACCTTCCATACGACTCCCTGTCATCTTCTATTCGTTTCTGAATCATTTGCATCTGGATGTTGATTGTTAGATGTATCTACTTGGAGAGGTTTCAGGATTCTGTGCTGCTGATGGATTTGGTCATCTCTAGATCTGACTTTTCAAGTCAACTATTGAGTAGCTAATCAACACTAACAGTGGGCATTACATGCCTTCACCTATCTCATCAGCAACCCCCTGAGTTCATTATACTCCATGTTCCACTTCCATCCATGCATATTTAGATCTCGTCGTCCAGTTCTTGTATATGCCTCGATGTTTTCTTGGTCCAAGTCCTTGTATCCACGATCTGATTCTTGATCCATGCGAGCTTACAAATCTAGTATCATGTTTGTAGATATCATCAACCGAGGAATAAGAACTCTTAACATGGCCTGCTCTCTTTCTGGCCCATTAATGGGCGATCTCTAGCTATATCCATCCATCTCCTCATCGAGTGACAATGTGTTTATGGATATCTATCATGGTTTTATATAAATGCACAACATATGAGTGTGGCATCATTGATATAAATGTTCCCTGAAGTGAATCTAGTGTTTTATTTTGAAAACACCATACAGTATTTTTTACCATTATCTGGCATGTTTTGAAAACACTATACAGTATTTTTATTTTGAAAACACTATACAGTATATTATAGTGTTTTCGAAATAAAAAATAATATATAGTATTTTTGAACTAGCATTATAATGTTTTTGAATTCAAAACATTTTACAGTAATTTTAAAATAAAAACCCTATACAATATTTTTAAAGCACAATACAATTTGGATGAATTTTTTTTTTTATACTTTAGGCAGAAAATTGCATGGCAACTTTTGAGGGTATTTTAATATTTTTAAAATAAGATATCACTGTTTGAGAATTTTAAAAAGACGTACTATTTAAAAAAATTGTAAATTTTTTTTTTCCAGACAATCACCCAATCATTATTTACCATTTCATTAACATAATCCAAAACCTAGGGTTTCATGCAGGTGCGAGAACGCACTTGGCAGCTGACATCATAGCCATGCATCTGCTTTCTGATGTAACCTCTTGAGTAAACCCTAAAGTTCTAACAAGCATACCAAAGTAGAGTTCTTGCTGGAAGACAAGATGAACTTTGTTCGTGATGAAAACTAGGCTTCGACGTCTTCATGAGGAACATATGCCAGATAAATTTATGCAAGGATATAATGGAGGTGTTTGGCTTGCAAGATCGAAATAGTTTTTGGTTCTCCCCGAGAGAGGGGTTTCTTCTTCCATGAAACACGCACACATGGTCGCAATAATTGAATGGAGATTCCTTGACGCTTTAAAGTGCGACGCGTCTTGGATTCTGAACCAGATCAGACAAGTTCTATGATTGATGTCTGAAGAGTGAAAGTTTTTAGATAATCTCATCTTACATACATATGTAGCTTCGTATATCAGTTTCAATATTATATATATATATATATATCTTGACAGAATCGGATTTGAGACACTACTCAACACCAAAATTTCTTTTCCTTTGCTTGCGTTTAGATCAAATTTATCACCTAACCAAATTCATTTACCAGTTCATTGACATGATTCAAGTCTTGAGAGGTTCTTGTGGGTCCTCCAAGAACAAACCTGACATAGCCATGTTTTCCTGTTCCGATAGGAACATCATTGCCATGTTAGTAAAGCAAGTTATAGGACGAGTACTGTCCTTGCGAGTCGTCAACTATTTCTCTTTTGGCTTGACAAACTGTTTCGGGTTAGGGTAAGAGTCCAAATAGCACGTACCATAACCTTTCAAGAAAACTCATGCTACGAGAGATCCACACGGAATGAGTAAGATTGTGTGAGAAATATATAACACAATACCCTCCATCTGCATCAAGAAAGCCTCACTGCATGAAATCTTCCAATATCTATCACCATGATTAGCGTACTACTTGATATAGCAATTTTCTCAAAATAATAACATGAGAAATGCTCACATATTGTGAGAATGCGATTGAGCATTAACTCACATAAGGTGTACCTGAGAGAGGAGGAAGATGAGAAGGCATTGGGCGTGTGCAACCAAAAGAGAGACAGTACATGACTGATGAAGTCAGTACTTGTCTTATTTGACAAGGCTATGATGACATGCATGGCTATGATGTCAGCTGTCAAGTATTCTCGTTAGGCCTGCACGAAACCCAATGCTTCGGATTATGTTAATGAAATGGTAAGTAATGATCTTTGGTTGGGGATTAATATTATTATTTTGTTCGAATTCTCTTTTCTGAGATCCAAGTCAAGAATTTTCTCAGATCCAAGAAAACTAAAGTGAAGAAGATGATGAGCATTTTTTGGTGTGATATTGGTATCTGTCTACTCATTATATATTATTCATCTACGTCATCAGAAGCTCAAGTCTGCCATAAAACAATAGTTATTCTAGTAGATAAGAGAGATTATGTATTTTGCCTCTCGTTTAACTTCATACATAAAGCTTTTGATTTCTGTCGATCAAAATAAGCCTACAAGGGTTTAATAAGTGTATTACTATCAACTTCAACTTAACTCCACTTTTGATGTAGGACTAATCGGGATATTATAATTTCTCCATTTAAAGGCTTAACGTACTCTTCAAGGTTTGACATAGCCCAGGTCAAACCCTAGCATCGTGCATGTGAGACATAGCTTAGTGGTGGATCTATATCGTGATGAGTATTCCATCCACGATACTGAATATCATAACTTGAGCATGATAGGCTAATTAGCTCATCAATTTTATTTGACCTAAATCATTAGTCAAAATACTTAAGCTAAAATTGATAACAAGTAATACACTCATTAGACCCTTATAAGTCAATCTTAATCTTGCCCACATGAGACAAATTGAGGTGTTATAGTAGACAACACTAAGTAAATGGAAGACAACGACACACTTCAATACAACATATACATGAGTAATAGATAGGGAGATCCTTGCAGTAGCTCCATTTTCTATATGCACTATGGGCTTTGGTTACACATAGTTTTTGATGCTGCGTATAACACGAGATCCTTGTTTACACTTAATTTTTGGGATGGATAGGGAGATAGAAAACTCAAATATGCTAGATTAAAATAGATAAAAGCTTATCACTCAAGTCCTACAACTCTTAAGAGATACAGAAAACATCACCCAAAGGAATCATAAAACTCAACTCTAAGGACTCAATAAGCTTTCCAATGATATAATGTTTGCCTCATAATTTTTTAAAGTTCATCTTGATATTAATTCAATCTCAACACTAAGATTCTTTCATGGTTAACGAAAAAGCTAATGTAAGCACTTTAAATTTTTTAAAGTCATTGTATAGAGATACTCCTGTTTCAATTTCTCCTAGATGAAAAAGATTCATCCTCAAATCGCTATGATAAAGGGATAGGCAAGCAACATTGGAAGTATTTAAGATACCATAGCTATTCGATAAATCAATCTTGTATGCATTTTCACCAATATGTTGAAGGACATTGAAAGGATCATTAGCTTTGCAATGTTTTATGCACATCCTTATATCTTTTTACATTTTTTGCCAATAAATTTTTTTACATGAGCGTCAAAGTTTTATCTCTTCTAAAGTGTCATCCGAGCCCACTAGCATGAGCCGTTATCATGATAGAGTCTCTTAAAGAACACGAAGAAACACATAGACGATTGGTCTTGAAGAAATATCCATCATGAAGCAAACAATGATCATGGAAATAATAATATTTTAAATATCAGATTTATGCTTGATGGTAAAATCATAGGCTTGTAAAAATTCAACCCATGTAGTAAACTTTATCAAAGTTTGGCAAAGAAAGAATATGAGCTTCAGTTACCTTGCTTTTGATTAAATTGAACCTCTTTTTTGCTTCATTTGTCTATTTGAAATTGGTTACTTTTAAGTATTCAGTGATATGCACCATAATTGAACTACAAAATTGAAAAAAAAAAGAAAAGAAATACCTCTTTGGAAAAATTCAAAAAGTAAGATTTTTCTTGATAATTCCCTCATCCAAATGTACAACTATAAAATTATACTATGTTTGAAAGGGTATATAAATAATATCATTATTGAGGGATAGATATCTATATATGAACGTGCAAAAGAAATGGTTAAAAGTTTATACCCATAGAAAATTGTAGTTTCAAAGAGATCTTATAAATAACAAATATATTAAGGTTGTTATGCCTCAAAGACAGGAATTTATTGACTTATGTGTGTCTCTTAATATGATGATACTGTTTCTATAAACTAGGAATGAGAAAAATGTAGCTTCTACACAATGCATTTTGATTACACCACAAAGAAGGGGATGGCAAGTGTCAGTCAGCCATCGATGAAGAAGTAATACATGACACGGAATTTAAGAGCCCACAAGATAATGCCTACATATGTTTGGCCATAGGCTCACAAACCCTAACATCTCTATAGATATATATGAAGAAGCTACATGGGTAGGTAAAATGATATGGTCCTCACACTTTAATTAGCACTGCAGGCATCAATCATAGAGCTTGTCTCATCTGGTTAGCACTGCAGGCATCAATCATAGAGCTTGTCTCATCTGGTTCAGATTCCATGACGAGCCGCATGCCTCGACATCAGCGCACTTTAAAGCGTCAAGGAATCCTCCATTTAATCATTACGACCCACGTGTACATGTTTCATCGAGGAAGAAACCCCTCTCTCTCAAGAAGAACCAAACCTATTGCGATCTTCCAACTTAAACACCTCCATTCCCTTGCATTAATTAATCTACATGTCTTCTTCATGGAGGCAGCAAATTAGCATAGTTTTCTTGACTAGGTTTTCTTGATGGGAGCATTAGGGTTTATACTGCTGAAAGAAAAACTCTTTAGGGTTTTACATGTGGCTACAGATCTTTTATGGTCTATCCTAGAAGATATGGTAAGATCAAAGGATGACAAGATAGAATTATTTCATGTGATTTGGGAAGTAGTGGTCTAACTTTGCAAACGAACTAGAGATAGAATGTTTTGGTACTATTTTCTTCCTATGGATTCAAGAACATAGCGAATGCCATAGCTCTCTCTCTCTCTCTCTCTCTCTCTTAGGAGCTGGGATTGAGTGCATAGAAAATATAATAAGTCAAGCCAGTCATTACATCTTATTACATTTAGCAGTGTAGGACATTAATCTAAAGATCCAGACATCCATTACATGTTGTGGAGCTATCCATGACACAAAGTACTTTAAAGCATTTGCTCTTTACACCGAGCAAATTTGACATATCCTATAGTGCAGTAGCAGATAACAGTTAAGGGCAACAGGGCTTCATGGGTGCTTAGGAAGATCACCAAACATCCTTCGATATTCATCGATCGATATCTGGTGGTGTGAATCTGCTGACATACCCAGAGTGTGTGCAAAAGGATCACCATCATACTTGTTGTTCTTGGCATTGCTATTTCTATTATTATCATTGGCATTCTTTGGAACTCCAAAGGGATAGCCAAATGATGGATCTACAGTAGCTTTTCCCTTCTTCTTTCCCATACTTTTAATGTTCTTCTTGATCTTCTCATTGTTTCTTCCACCGATAGTGGCGCCAAAGACAACTTTATTATGATCGAGCATGTAGTCCTTGCCCTTAACTCCTTGAAGAGAGAAATCCAGGGGATTCTCCTCAAGCCTTCTACAATCAACACTTGTTTTGGAGATGATCATGACCAAACCAATTGTGAGAACAAGTGCAAATGGGATCTTCATTGTTGATAAGCTGCAACAAAGCAAAAATTGACCATTTCAATACTAAGATCCTAATATATAACAGTCAAATTTTGAGCTTTGATACATTCATCATCTAAATGTAATAATATAGCTATGTAAATTGCTAAAACTAGTATGAGCCTTAGTGTTTACCTTGAATTCGCTCCCTCCGAGACAAGTTTGAGATACTGGATATGAGACACAATATTTATAAGGAAAATTTTAAGCTTAAACAAGTTAATAAAAATTAACAAGATATACATTAGGAATCTTATGGTGCCTTTCGATCATGCCCACATATCCTATGAAACATAGGTTGCATAAGATAATTATTATGCTAATTATATATGTCACTAGTGAGATAGTGGAGAATAATAATCGTGTCATCGATGGACAAAATGATTGCAGTTTAGACTACATTAGTTTAACTATGTCTAACTCTTTATGCTTGTTAAAAAGTTGAGATTTTTGGACAAAGATTATTGCCTAATTCTCTAATGATAAAATAATATATACTTCTAGAACTCTACTATCGGCATTATTTGCCAATGTGCCCCATCAATTTAGAGATGAGCAGGAAAAATAACCCACCACAAGTATACTTATATTGTAATCCAAATATGAAAGCTTCGTCAGAAAAGAACAAAGACAATTAGCATGAACTTAGTCAATCTAAAATGATAATAATCAAAAGCTCAATTGTTCTATATATCATGAAAAGAAAATTCATTTTGAGTTCCTAACTAATAAAATGAACATAATTGTTCAATTATTACATAGTTGTTGTTGTTCATTGCTTTGAATTAATGAAGCATCAAAGTCGTAACCATAACCAAGCATAAGTGTAGATATCATTATGCTGATTAGGATGGCTAAAGTGGTGGCTGTCCAAAGATAAGGTCACATTGCTTGTGCAAGAGTCTACAATGAACCCCTTTAAAGACTTCAAGTCATGATTAACTTATAATGGTTTTTTAGCATACATTATGGACCATGCTTTGACTTGTTTTTGATGAATTAAATGATTTTTAAATCTAATTAATGGACAATTCCAATATATTTTTCAGTATTTGGCATAGCAAAACATCAAAACCCTAAACCCTAGAAGAATCATGGAGGAACCATTTGCAAGCAAACTACCTTGTTTCTTAGGCCTTGATTAAGTTCACTATTTTATGTACTTGTTATGTGTTTTGCAAATGTTCTATGTTCTCATGCTCAACCATTATTTGTATATCATGTTTATAATTTATTTTTATGCTCATACATAACAATCATGGTTCATAATAGCCATCAAACATCCGTCATCATGAGTCCATCCCTTAGGTTATTTTGGTAAATAAAGACAAGGAGAGAGAGAGGGAGATATGTCCCAACATTGTTAGCATAAATATAGGGTTTACCCCACACAAAAAACTCTAGATTTTACATGTAACATATGCACAACAAGAAATAATGCCTATAACATCATGCATACTGAATTAACTAGCTGCTACCTACCTGTGTATCATAGATCAGAAGACCGACAAGTGCTCTTCTTCGTAAAAAATTGCAAGTGATTTGGAAAGGAGCGGTCTGACTTTGTAAAGGACCAACAACTGGAAATTTTAGTGAATGCCTCATAGCTATCTATTACTCTTCGGAATTGGTGCTATGTGGACAGTACATATAACAAGCCAAGCTAGTCATGGACATTTTATTTTATGCAGTAGTAGTTCAGTACATTGACAGAAAAGCCCCAGCCATCCATGACATAATGATCTAGAGCTATACATGGCAATAAGTACTTGAAAGCATTTGCCCCATATACTGAGCAAATCTCACACATCCTATATACTACTGTAGAAGATAGCAGTTCATGGTAGCAGCATAGTCTTAAGGGCGTTTAGCAGAATCCCTTAAGTTGTGGTGCGGTAAATTGTCCGTGGGTCGAGTGCGTGACATGGTACTAACATCAAACATCTTGTTCTCGGCATCCTTCGTGGCACTAAAGCGATAGCCAGGTGATGCATCTTTAACAGCTTTTACCTTCATCTCTCCAGGAGTACTGTTGATGTCCTTCTTGGCCTCCTCGTTGTTGCTTCCACCAGCACTACTGGAGCTAAACACAACTTTGTTATCAGCAAGCACGTATTCCTTTCCCTGAACTCCTCGAAGAGACTGATCCAAGGGATTCTCCTCAAGCCTTCTGCCTTCCACACCAGTTTTGGAGAGGATGATGGCCAAACCAAATGTAAAAACAAGCACAAATGACATCTTCGTTGTTGATAAGCTACAACAAAGCAAAAAAATCACTATTTCAATACTAAGATATCCTATATGTAACAATTAATTTTGAGCTTTGATATATTCAACAGATACATGTACTAATATTGTTAAGTAAATAGCTAAAACTAGTATGAGTCTTGAAACTTACCTTGAACTCAGTTCCTCCAAGTTTGAGATACTTGATAGGAGACATGATATTTACAAGGGAACCTTCAAGGATGGGAAAAATAGAGAAAGTAACAAGATAAACATTAGGAATCTTGTTGTGCGTATCGGTCATATGCGCATATTATACGGCAGAGCATGCCTAAGGTATTTATTGTGCAAATTACGTCACACGCACCAATGAGATAGTGGAGAATAATAATCATTTCGTCGATGGATGAAATCGATTGCAATTGACACTCCATTGATTGTCATATGTCTAACTTTGTATGCTAGTCAAAAGGTTCAAATAGGCACTTCACTCAACCCTAGAAATATCTATTTCTTCACTTATACTATCAACATTGTTTGTCAAATTGCCGATTACTCCACCATATGTATACTTGACTTGTAATGCAAATAGAAGAACTTCTTTGTAAACAAGAGCAAAGACAATTAGTATGAACTTAGTCAAGTTAAACCAACCAAAAGAATCATGTTAAATTCCTAACTACTGAAATGGATATAATTTTTCAGTTATTTTACATATCATAAGAAGTATCATGTTCAAGTCTTGACTATTAGTGTGAATATAATTGCACAATTACTATACTTTGAATGAAGCATCATAGTCATAAGCATAAGAATAGCCAAACCTATGTAAACCTACATCTGCCCAAAAACACAGATTTAATATTAGCACATCCATTGTCTATTTAACAAGTTGTATAAGTTATTAAAATACCATCACAATTTGTTTAACATTGTTGTTTTGAGGACTGATTCTTAACTTACACTAATCCTAGTTATATACATCTAATCCTAGTTCACATGCTTAATTAAATTTCATTTGTTTACCTTTGCATGATTATTCTTCTGCTCTTAATCATAACTCTTATGGCTTTCATCAGATCAATAACTATTCCATGCATGCATATATTCATCAATTTTATATTGAAACAAGAACCCAATACTCGATGGCATTCTCACAATTTGTGAGCAATATATGAGCATTTCTCATGTTATTATTTTGAGAGAATTGCTATATCAAATAATATACTAATCATGGTGATAGATATTTGAAGGTTTGATCGAGACTCCAGTCCAGAAAGAGACTGTCTTGAGGCAGATGGAGGGTAATAGAACATTGTGTTATATATTTCTCACACAATCTCTCGCATTCTGTGTGGATCTCTCAAGGAATAAGTTATCTTGAAAGGTTTTTTGGTGCGTGCTATTTGGACTCTTACCCTAACCCTAAACAGTTTGTCAAGCCAAATGAGAAATAGTTGATGACCCGTACTCGTCCTATAACTTGTTTTACTAACAGGGCAATGATGTTCCTATTGGAACAAGAAAACATGGCCATGATTTCGCCCGTCAGGTTTGTTCTTCTCAGACCCTCAAGAACCTCTCAAGACTTGAATCATGTCAATGAACTGGTAAATGAATTTGGTTAGGTGATAAATTTGATCTAAACGCAAGGAAAGGAAAGAAATTTTTGTCTTAGAGTAGTGTCTGAAATCTGATTCTGTCAAAATATTTGTTAATGTCCCTCCTCGAGTTCATACACATATATATAAATAATATTGAAACTGGTATACGAAGCTACATATGTATGTAAGAAGATATGATCTCGAAACTTTCACTCTTCAGACATCAATCATAGAACTTGTCTGATCTGATTCAGATTCCAAGACGAGCCGCATGCCTAGACACCACTGCACTTTAAAGCGTCAAGGAATCTCCATTCAATAATTGCTACCCATGTGTACGAGTTCATGGAAGAACCAAAAACTATTTCGATCTTGCAAGCCAAACACCTCCATTATATGCTTGCATAAAGTCATCTGGCAAGGTTCTTCATGAAGACATCGAAGCCTAGTTTTCATCACGAACAAAGTTCATCTTGTCTTCCAGCAAGAACTCTACTTTGGTGTGCTTGTTAGAACTTTAGGGTTTACTCCACCCCGCAAGAAAAACTTTAGGGTTTACATGTAACAGATGCATAGCTGGTAATATTGCCTAACAAAGCTAATAATTAATGTCTTCAAGCAAGAACTCAACTTTGATGTGCTTGTTAAATCTATGGGGTTTACAAACGACAGATGCATCAGTAGAAATATTGCCTCTAACATCATGTACACTAAATTAACTAGGTAGCTACCTACATATCTATTGTAGAAGATAGAATGATGAGACATACATGAGTAGAAGTTTGTGAAGGACCAAGAGCCACAATATCTAGTCAAATCTTCCCTCTAGAAATCATTAAAAATAATAGTGAGAGCCATAGCTTTCTGTCTCTCTTAGGAGTTTGTATTGTGCGGATACAATGTATCAAGCCAATCTAGTCATGGACATTTTATTTTACTTAGTAGTTTAGTACATTGACCAGGAGGCCTCAGTCATCCATGACACAACCGAAGGACATATGCAGCACATATTACTTGAAACCATTTTGCTCTATATACTGAGCAAATTTGCTACACACATACACTACTAGTAAGAGTCAACAGTGCCAGGCTGCAAGGCTTTAAGGGTGCTTACGAATATTACGATACATCCTTCGGTAGTCATCGATCGATATCTCATGGTGTGTGTCCATGGACATGCCTTGGGTTTGTGCAATAGGATCACCATCACACTTGTTGTTGTTGTCCTTGCCATGGTTTTTGCTTTTGGCTTTATTGGTGGCAAGTGATGGATTCCCGATATCTTTTCCTTTCATTTCTCCAAGATTGTTGATGTCCATCTTAGTTTCTTCATTGCTCTTTCCACCAACACTAGAACTGAAGACAGATTTATCATCATGAACCTTGTTTTCCTTTCCCTTATCTCTGTGAAGAGAGAAACTCAAGGGATTCTCGATGTATTCACCTTCCACACTATTGTTGGAGAAGATCATGGTCAAACCAAATATTAAAACAAGCACAAATGAGATCTTCATTGTTGATAAGCTGCATCAAAACGAAAATGATGATCTCAATAGTTAGATACTATACCAATTAATTTTGAGATTTGATGTTTTCATTAACTTGATCGTGTGCTAACATGGTTAAATATATGACTAAAGTAATAGGAATCTTGGAAGTTACCTTGAATTGACTTCCTCCGGGACAAGTTTGGGATGCTCTTGTATGAGGGCACGGTATTTATAGGCAGATGTTCAAGCTTAGATGAACTGATGTAAATTGACAAGATAAGCATTGGGAATCCTGTGGTGCTTTTCGATCATGCCCGTATTTTCTATGAACATAGCATGGATAAGATAATTATTGCGCTAATTACATCATGCACACTGATGAGGTAGTGGAGAATAATAATCATGTCACCAATGGAACAAAATTAATAGCAATTTAGGCTACATTAGTTTTACATAGGTCTAATAGGTTATGCTCCTCAAGGTGTAAAAATATACGTACATCACTCAGACCTACATTAGACAAATTAAAGATGTCTTTACCCAATTCTCCAAAGATGCACAATATCTAACCGGACAACCTATCAGTATTTGTTTGCCTATGTGCTCCACTAGTATCGATATGACATGGAAAAAAGACCAAATCATTTATGTATTTGACTTCAATTGTAAATGAAAAGCATTTAGTATGAACTTAGTCTAGACTTATAGTTATTGAAATTTATGATACCACCTTAATTTATGTTTGTGTGTTTGCAAAAATATGCATGACACTCAGATAAATCAACTCCTCCGAGGGAGGCATCAGCATAGGAAGAGTACTATTAGACCAAAACCTCAAAAGAGAATCTTAGTTGGCATTGCAAATGATCACAATGCTGTTTACTAGAATGCAAGGAATGCTTGTATCTTTTGTTGTAGTTCATACTTCCATGAGCAATTGTGTATGATTTTTCTGATGGACATGGTGAGAATAGAAACTATTCCATGCAGGAATACTAGCCATCAAGACATGCTCATTGTTACTCCATTAACTGTTCATGTTTGGACCGAGAGAAATAGAGTCCTACGATGAATCTTGCACTATATCTATGGTGGGAGAAGACTTAAGGCCCCATATTGGGTTCTTATTTGCATATTTTGATGGATATAATGTATGCATGGAATAGTTTTTGTTCTGATGAAAAACCACAAGAGTTATGATTATGAGCAGAAGCATTGAACTAGGATTAGATGTAGAACATCTAAGAAGCACATAGAAAGCACAATGCTAAAGGCAACAAAAAAAAAAGGGATTTCTCAGTTCTATCCAACCCTAAAGGCAACATTCCAATTGAGCATGTTGAAATTTTGTCAAAATTA
Organism: Musa acuminata AAA Group; assembly: GCF_036884655.1. Lineage (NCBI taxonomy): Eukaryota > Viridiplantae > Streptophyta > Magnoliopsida > Zingiberales > Musaceae > Musa > Musa acuminata. The sequence goes on along the minus strand of NC_088356.1, from coordinate 9,326,225 downwards.
AATGTCTAAGTATAAGTTAAAAATCAGTTCTCAAAACAACAATGTTAAACAAATTGCGATGACATTTTACTAACTTATACAACTTGTTAAATAGAAAATGGATGTGTTACTAATCAATATGTATTTTTGAGCAGATACAGGTTTGCATATGTTTCATTATGCTTAGGACTATGATGCTTCATTCAAAGACATGAACAACGACAACGATATAATAATTGAAAAATTATATTCATACGAATAATTAGGACTTGAACATGATACATTTCCTGATATGTATAATAACTGAAAAATTATATCCATTTCAGTAGTTAGGAATTTAACATGATTGTATAATAACTGAATTTAACTGAAAAATTAACTTGACTAAGTTCATACTGATTGTCTTTGCTCTTGTTTATAAAGAAGTTCTTATAGTTGCATCACAAGTCAAGTATAGATATGGTGGAGTAATGAGCAAATTGGCAAACAATGTTGATAGTATGGTGTAGAAGTAGATATTTCTTATCATTAGAGAACTAAGGAAATTAATACTTGTGTGATATAGGGTTTAGTGAGATGCATATTTGAACCTTTTGACTAGAATGCTAAGTTAGACATATGACAATCAATGGAGTGTCGATTTCATCAATCGTGAAATCGGATACAATTATTACTCTCCACTATCTCATCGGTTTACATGATGTAATTTGCACAATAAATATCTTTGGCACACTATGTTCTAGGAAATGTGCACATGACCAATAAGCATAATAAGATTCTCAATGTTTATCTTATTATTTTCTATATTCTTCTAATCTTGAAAGTTATCTTTAAATATCATATCTCCAAGTATCTCAAACTCAAGGAAGTAAGTTTAAAGTCATTAATTTTTATTAATTATATATATAATTAAGTCTCGTATGATGTCTCATATCAAGTGTGTATATATATATATATATATGTATATATATATACTCACGGCCGTCCAATGACCCACACCACGTCACGCCTTGTAAGTATCTACGGAAGTGTGCCTATTCTCGTAAACGTACTTAAAACTATGCTGCTGCCATGCACTGCTATCTGCTAGTGTAGTATGTAGGATGTGTGAGACTTTCTCGGTATATGGAGCAAATGCTTTCATGTACTGATCATCTACATAAAATAGGATGTCCATGACTGGCTTGGCATGTTCTTTGTACTGTCCACATAATACCAGCAATAGACTTTCGAGTTGTTGGTCTTTGTTATGATCATCTCTCTCTCTCTCTTTCCTTATTTACCAAAATAACCTAAGGGATAGACTCATGATGATGGATGAGTCATGGGTATTATGAACTATGAGAGTTATGTATGAACATAAAGATCAATCATATAGGATGAACACGGTATACAAATTAAGGCTGAGCTTGAGAACATGGAACATTTGCAGAACACATAACAAGTGTATAAAATAATGAACTTAATCAAGACCTAAGAACCAAGGTAGTTTGCTTTTAAATAATTCATATGTAGTTCTTCTAGGGTTTAGGGTTTTGATAATTTGCTATGCCAAATACGAAAGAAAATAATGAGATTTTCAAGTATAGTTAATAGTCAACACTGAAGTTTTGGTCTAAAAGTTCTATCGATGTGCCGATGCCCCTTCTAGTAGACTAAGTGCAACACCGTATATGAATATATAGAATTTTTTGTCAAAAATAAATATCTAAGCATTATTTTTACTAATTTAAACAAGCCATTAATTAGCTTTGCAATTCATTCAATGAATCAAAAACAGGCCAAAGCATGGATCATGACTTGATGTCTTTAAAGAAGTACCTTGTAGGCCTTATCTTTTGGATAGCCACCAGTTTAGCCAACCTAATCTGCATAATGATGACTATACTAATGCTTGGCTATGCTTAAGACTTTGTTGATTCATTAATTCAAAGCAATGAACTATAGCAACAACAATTAATAATTGAACAATTATATTCATTTTATAATTATGGAACTTAACATGATTTTTTTTTTCATGATATATAGTATGATTGAGCTTTTGATCATTATCATTTTAGATTGACTAAGTTCATGCTATTTTTCTTTTTTCTTTTCTAAAGAAGCTTTCCTATTAAGATTACAAGATAAGTATACTTGTGCTTGGCCATTTTTCCTCGTCATCTCTAAAGTGATAGACCACATTGGTAAATAATGCTGATAGTAGAGTTGTAGAAGAAGATATTATTTTTGTCATTAGAGAATTAGGCAATAATCTTTGTCCAAAAGAGATTTGAGCAAAACATATATCTCAACATTTTGACGAACATAAAAAGTTGGACATATTTATATTAATGCGGTCTCAATTGCAATCAGTTTTGTCCATCGGCAACACAATTATTATTCTCCAATATCTCATTGGTGTCCTTATGGCTAAAGAGTTGGGGATTCAATGCATATGATACCACCATAATTTATGTTTGTGCGTTTGCAAAAATATGCATGACCCTCAGATAAATCAACTCCTCCGAGAGAGGCACCAGCATATGTAGAGAATCTTATTTGGCATTGCAAATTATCACGATGCTGCTTACTAGAATGCAAGGAATGCCTATATCTTTTGTTGTAGTTCATACTTCCATCAGTAATTGTGTATATATTTTTCTGATCGACTTGGTAAGAACAGAAACTATTCCATGCCGGAATACTAGCCATCAAAGCATGCTCATTGTTACTCCATTAACAGTTCATGTTTCGACCGAGAGAAATAGAGTCCTACACTGAATCTTGCACTATATCAACAGAGGGAGAAGACCTGAGGCCCCATATTGGGTTCTTATTTGCATATTTTGATGGATATACGCATGCATGGAATAGTTTTTGTCTTGATGACAAACCATAAGAGTTATGATTATGAGCAGAAGCATGTGAACTAGGATTAGATGTATAGAACATCTGAGGAGCACATAGAAAACACAACACCAAAGGCAAAAAAAGAAAAAGGGATTTCTCAGTTCTATCCAACCCTAAAGGCAACATTCCATCTGGGCACATTGAAATTTTGTCAAACCAAAATATCAATGTTAAGAATCAGTTCTCAAAACAACAATGTTAAACAATTTGTAATGGCATTTTACTAACTTATACAACTTGTTAAATAGAAAATGAATGTGCTAATATTAAATCTGTGTTTTTGAGGAGATGTAGGTTCACATATGTTTGGTTATGCTTATGACTATGATGCTTCATTCGAAGACATGAACAACAACAACAACAACAACAACAATATAATAATTGAACAATTATATTCATATTAATAGTCATGAATTCAACATGATACTTCTCACAATGCATGTATAATAAACTGAAAAATTATATCCATTTCAGTAGCTAGGAATTTAGCATGATTCTTTTGGTTGGTTTAACTTGACTAAGTTCATACTAAGTGTCCCTGCACTAGTTTACAAAGAAATTCTTCTATTTGCATCACAAGTCAAGCGTACATAAAATTGACAAACAATGTTGATAGTATAGGTGTAGAAGTAGATATTTCTTATCGTTAGAGAACTAGGGAAACTAATAGTTGTCCAATATAGGGTTGAGTGAAGTGCCTATTTGAACCTTTTGACTAGCATACGAAGTTAGATATATGGCACTCAATGGAGTGTCAATTGCAATCGATTTCATCCATCGGCGACATGATTATTATTCTCCACTATCTCGTTGGTGTGCACGATGTAATTCGCACAATAAATTCTTAGGCACGCAAAGTCTTATGATATGCGCGCATGACCGATATGCACAATAAGATTCCAAATATTTATCTTGTTACTTTCTCTATTTGTTCCAACCTTGAAGGTTCCCTTATAAATATCGTGTCTCATATCAAGTATCTCAAACGTGGAGGATTTGAGTTCAAGGTAAGTTCTAAGACATCCTAGTTTTAGCTATTTACTTAACCATATTAGCACATGTATCTGTTGAATATATCAAAGCTCGAAATTAATTGTTACATATAGGATATCTTAGTATTGAAATGTGAATTTTTCACTTTGTTGTAGCTGATCAACAATGAAGATGTCATTTGTGCTCGTTTTTACATTTGGTTTGGTCATCATCCTCTCCAAAACTGGTGTGGAAGGGAGAAGGCTTGAGGAGAATCCCTTGGATAGCTCTCTTCGAGGAGTTCAGGGAAAGGAATACGTGCATGCTGATAACAAAGTTGTGTTTAGCTCCAGTAGTACTGGTGGAAGCAACGACGAGGAGGCCAAGAAAGACATCAACAGTATTCCCGGAGAGAAGAAGGTAAAAGCTGCTGCAGATGCATCACTTGGCTATTCCTTTGGTGCCACGAAGGATGCCGAGAACGACAAGATGTTTGATGCTAGTCGTATGGCACGCACTCGACCCACGGACAATTTACCACACCACGGCTTAAGGGATTCTGCTAAACGCCCTTAAGACTACGCTGCTGCCATGAACTGCTATTTGCTACAGTAGTATATAGGATGTGTGAGATTTGCTCAGTATATGGGGAAATGCTTTCAAGTACTTATTGCCATGTATAGCTCTAGATCATTATGTCATGGATGGCTGGGGCTTTTCTGTCAATGTACTGAACTACTACTGCATAAAATAAAATGTCTATGGCTGCCTTGGCTTGTTATATGTACTGTCCACATAGTACCAATTCCTAAGAGTGATAGATATCTATGAGGCATTCACTAAAATTTTTAGTTGTTGGTCCTTTACAAAGTCAGACCGCTCCTTTCCAAATCACTTGCAATTTTTTTACATGAAAATTGTGGGCAAATGGCCAAAAGGAAGAGCACCTGTCGGTCTTCTAATCTATGATACACAGGTAGGTAGCAGCTAGTTAATTCAGTATACATGATGTTGTAGGCAATGTTTCTTTTTGTGCATATGTTACATGTAAAATCTAGAGTTATTTTGTGGGGCAAACCCTACATTAATGCTAACAATGTTGGGGCATCTCTCTCTCTCTCTCTCTCTCTCTCTCTCTCTCTCTCTCTCTCCTTGTCTTTATTTACCCAAATAACCTAAGGGATAGACTCATGATGATGGATGTTTGATGGCTTTTATGAACCATGAGAGTTATGTATGAGCATAAAGATAAATCATATGTCACGAACATGATATACAAATAAAGGTTGAGCATGAAAACATAGAACATTTCCAAAACACATAACAAGTACATAAAATAATGAACTTAATCAATGCCTAAGAACCAAGGTAGTTTGCTTTCAATTGATTCCTCCATAGTTCTGCTAGGGTTTAGGGTTTTGATATTTTGCTATGCCAAATACCAAAGAAAATAATGGGATTGGCCATTAGTTAGATATAGAAAATCATTTAATTCATCAAAAACAAGTCAAAGCATGGTCCATAATGTATGCTAAAAAGCCATTATAAGTTAATCATGACTTGAAGTCTGTAGAGGGGTTCATTGTAGACTCTTGCACGAGCAATGTGACCTTATCTTTGGACAGCCACCAGTTTAGCCAACCTAATCATTATAATGATGTATATACTTATGCTTGGTTATGCTTACTACTTTGATGCTTCATTAATTCAAAGCATTGTAAAACAACAACAACAACAATGTAGTAATTGGACAATTATGTTCATTTTATTAGTTAGGAACTTAACATGATATTTTTTCATGGTATATAGAACAATGGAGCCTTTGATCATTATCATTTTAGATTGACTAAGTTCATGCTAATTGCCTTTGTTCTTTTCCAAAGAAGCTTTCCTATTTGGATTACAAGATAATTATACTTGTGGTGGCATTTTTCTTGGTCATCTCTAAACTAATGAAGCACATTGGCAAATCATGCTGATAGTAGAGTTGTAGAAATAGATATTATTTTGTCATTTGAGAGAAACATATATCTTAACTTTTTTAGAAACATAAAAAGTTAGACATAGTTAAATTAATGTAGTATCAATTGCAATCAATTTTGTCCATCTATGACATGATTATTATCCTCCCCTGTCTCATTGGTGCGCGTGGCGTATATAATTAGCGTGATAATTATCTTATGCAACCTATGTTTCATAAGATATATGGGCATGGCCGAAAGGCACCATAAGATTTTCAATGTTTATCTCGTTAATTTATATTAATTTGTTTAAACTTGAAAATTTTCTTATAAATATCTTGCCTTATATCTAGTATCTGAAACTTTTTCAGAAGGAATGAATTCAAGGTAAACACCAAGGCTCATACTAATTTTAGCTATTTACTTAGCCATATTATTATATTTAAATGATGAATGTATCAAAGTTTAAAAATTGATTGTTACATATTAGGATCTTAGTATTGAAATGGTCAATTTTTGCTTTGTTGCAGCTTATCAACAATGAAGATCCCATTTGCACTTGTTATCACATTTGTTTTGGTCATGATCCTCTCCAAAACAAGTGTTGAAGGTACAAGTCTTGAGGAGAATCTCTTGGATTTCTCTCTTCAAGGGGTTAAGGGAAAGGGCTACATGCTTGATGACAATAAAGTTGTCTTTAGAATGAGCAATGAGAAGATCAGGAAGAACATCAAAAGTACCGGAGAGAAGAAGGGAAAAGCTGTTGTAGATCCATAATTTGGCTATCCCTTTGGAGCTACAAAAGAATGCCAATGATAATGATAATGCTAAGAATAACAAGTATGATGTGCACACACTCTAGGCATGTCAGCAGATTCACACCACTAGATATCGATTGATAAGTACCGAAGGATGTTTAGTGATCTTTGTAAGCAAACATAAAGCCCTTAACTGTTATCTGCTACTACACTATAGGATATGTCAAATTTGTTGGATGGAGAGAGCAAATGCTTTCAAGTATTTACTGTGTCATGGATAGCTTCACAACAACATGTAATGGATGTCTGGATCTTTTGATCAATGTCCTAGAGAGAGAGAGAGAGAGAGAGAGAACTATGACATTCACTATGTTCTTGAATCCATAGGAAGAAGATAATACCAAAACATTATATATATGTATATATATATATATATATATATATATATATATATATATATATATATATATATATATATGTGTGTGTGTGTGTATATGTATATATATGTGTGTATATATATATATATATATATATATATATATATATATATATATATATATATATATATATATATATATATATATATATATATATATATATATATATATATGCATATATATATATATGCATATATATATATATATATGCATATATATATATATATATATATGCATATATATATGGATAATTTTTCTAAAAAATATTCATATGTTGGGTATTTCCTAAAAGAAATTTCCTCTTTTGTTTTTTTTTTCAAATTGTACCTAAAATTTTAAAAATAACTAAAATATCATTAAAAAAATTTCTACCAATTTTTTTTATTATTACAGTATTTTCATTTGGCTCATTTATAGTATCTTATTAAGGTACTGAAAATGCTATAAACATTATTGAAAAATACTGCAAGTGGTATCATTTTATATTTCTTTGATTGTCATTATTTATAAATCATTACAATATAACATTTTTAGGCTTATAGTTAGTTTTTTTAAGGTTATGAGCTCATTTAGATTATTTATGATGTTTTCGAGTAATTTTTATAGTGTTTTTATTATGGTGGCTAAAATACTATAACAAGTTAAAAATACTACAAAATATTTTTAAGAAATAATTTATTTTTTAAAAATTAAAGATACTGTTTGGAAACAAAAAACAAAAGGGAGGTTCCGATTGAGAAAAATCTATAATATAAATATTTCTTTAAAAAATCGTTATATATAGTATATGTATATATATAGTCACAGTGATCCTCAATCGTGTGAAGGCAAATTTGAAATGAACCTTGCCTCTGTCTTCACCATCATGCTGACATAATTATCATGATAGCACAAAAGTTGAGTTGGCCACTAAATAAGTCGATTGACCTTCGCCCGCAGTAACTATTCACATAGCCGAAGAATAAATGATTATGTCTGAGCTACACCCTAGTCGGTGTTGCAGATAGAAAATGAAGCTCCTACAAAGCTCATTTTTTGCTATTAATTCGTATTACATGTCTTTGATCTCCCTATCTTTCTAAGTACTCATGTAGAAGTTGCACGCCGTTGTCTTCTATTTACTTTGTGTTGCCGATAGCTATAGCTAGCAGCCTTTAGTGACAGCCGGTGAAGATGAAGCTTTCTAGTTTACTTTGGTCGACAAAAAGCAAAAGCTTGTGTCCGGAGTTTATGAGAGGCAAAAAAGCATGATTCAAACGGTGACTATATTGTTCTATCTTTCTTATCATGACATAGCAACAAAAATGCACATTTTGTGGCAGACTTGAGTTTTTTATGACGAATAGTCTCCAATGAGTAGATATCAACATAACACCACATCGTCTTCTTCACTATGAGTTTTCTCGGATCAATAATAGCACATTCAGATTTATATCATCTCACTCTGTTACAGCAGGAAATTAACTGACAGGTTCCGTATCTACATAATATTCTACAAATGAACATTAGTGAGGCAATTGGGCTCTATTGCAATTATTTCCGAAGACATTACCTATATGATGGTATATTATGAGGGTTTAAAACTTCAGCCTATAGATCTTAAAACTGGTTTTTTTTCTTTTTTCACATATGGTCAGTTCTAAAGACAGATTTTGATCTCAAGACCTTGAGGAGATCTGACAATGTTTTCACTCTGCGTGTTAGTTAGCACCTTTAAATTTTATCATATAAGACTTGAAACACTAATTTATTTGTAAATATAATATAAATGTCTGACGTATCATCAACAGATTAGTATTTTAATATAAAATTATTAGATGAGATTTTATTTTTGTTAGATATGATACATCACCATCCAACCAATATCTTAGATATTAACTTGTAAATACTTTATTATATTACCATAATATGGTAGGACTAACATCCTCATTAACTTGTAAATACTTTATTATATTACCATAATATGGTAGGACTAACATCCTCATTAACTTGTAAATACTTTATTATATTACCATTATATTACCATAATATGGTAGGACTAATATTACCATGAAACTTTATGGTACACAATCACATGGGTACTTATTTGGCCTATTAGTAGCGTTTGCTGGCACATTGTGGATATCGTCACGTGGAGATGACCTCCAACCACGTCAGCATAAACACGGAATATCGGGATGAAGATGGGGCACTACGTCAGACATGCCACCATGAATTTGAGACGACGACCGCCCCCCTCCCACGCCGTCTGGAGCCACATGAGCCAACATCATCATAACAAGGGCCGCTTCGGAAAGCTCGGGATGGTGCCGCGCGGTGCCGTTCCACACATATTGGGCGGCGGTCATCTGAAGGTACGAACTCACCACCCAAAGAGCCAACGGGTGGGGTGGTAAGGGAACTTTCTATAAAAGTTCGACTGACTTGATCTTTGGAGGGGCCTAAGTCGAGAAAACCCTCCCCTCCCGACCTAGGGCAGTGTGCAGGAACCCGGTGGCAATGAACTGAGGCATGCTCGTTGAAGAGGTGCATCCGAATAGACCCCAAGCTCAACTGGTTCCCGATGAAGACTCGATCACCGGGATGATCCAGAACATTAGCAATTGGACCAAGTTGTGCTGACACCTCGGCCATGACGTAGAGGTTCACTATCATTTTGGCACTAGAAGAAGGGCCCGATATCGTAGGAATGCCCTGTGGCCAACACGGGGGCTCGCCTTGCCGAAGAACCACTAGTGACCCACCTTACATACAGGCCCGAGGGGCAATCGCTCACCGCTCATGGAGATGAGAGCGTTGCGACACAGACGTCGGATCGCTACAAGCGCCTGTTCAACGACCTTGGACTCTCCCCCACAGAAATGCCTTGGGACCTTCAATTGTCTTGCTTGAGGCGTTCCTCGGCCTCACTAAGCAGGTGCAAGCCTTGATGAGAATGATGCATACGGTCACCCCACTCATCCCGCAGCTCGTACAGTTGGTGGCTCCTCCGCCACCGATCTCACCCACATTCTTCTCGGAGCCACCCAATGTTCCCCCGACTGATCTGACAACATAAATCCCAAATCACCATGAGATTGGGGAACAGGTTGGGACTGGGGAGCAGATCGGTGGCTTGAGAATGGTGCTCGAGCGAAGTGCACCCATGCCCCGCCAGGTCATGCCACCATTTCCTAAGCCCGATTCCCTATCGTTGGACTCGGTCGATGACTCATTCAGGGCCCAACTCTCTATGGTGAATTGTCACCTATATGAGTTCCAGCATGAATTCCACAAGTCATGGGGCGAGGCCAAGGAAATCCAAGATAAGCCCGTGCCACTCAACTTTCGACTTCCAGCACTAGAGACGTACGACGACAGTTCCGACGCAACGAAACTCGTTGTCGCATTCGGAGCTCAAATGGCCCTTTACGGCACTTTCGACGCCCTGATGTGTCAAGCATTCCCTACTACCTTCAGGAGACCAACACGGATGTGGTTCAGCCAACTGCAGCCAGCCTCGATCTTGTCTTTCGACCAGCTTGCAAGAGAGTTCAAATAGAACTTCTTAGCCAACATGCGGCCCAAGCCTTCTATGGCCATGCTCCTCACATTGTCCTAGAGCGACAGCGAATCACTTTCTCAATTTGTCGAGCACTTTGCCACCAAAATCCGAGGAGTCCTGGATGCTCATCCTTCCCTAACATGCAGTCATTTCTGATGGGCCTACCACCCTCAAGATTTTTCTGGTCACTAATCGAGAGGCCACCCATAACTGTCCCCAAGATGTTCTAGCGTGCCAACTAGTACATCCTATCGAAACTTTATGGCAGGGAAATGTAAGGACAACAAGAGGCCGTGGATGGAGCAAACCCGAGGAACAACCTCGGGGTCGCCTATAGCGCAACAATGAAGAAGGCCCAATCGACCCAAGCTGTCACTCTGGAGACCCCCTCCTCTGCCCCTGAACGCTTCTCGCACCGAAATCTTTCTCCAGATTATGGAGAAAGGACTCCTGGGGGAACCCAACCCATTAAAAGCTACTCACAAAGATCAGTCTAAATATTATAGGTTTCACCGAGACTACAATCATGATACGAAGGACTATCGGGACCTCTAGAACCAGATCGAGGAGCTGATCCGAAGAGGACATCTCGGGTTCTACCTCAAAAAGCCAAGAGAAGCGTCTTCATGCCCCAATGGCCCAATCGAGAAGCAAATTGATATCATCGTCAGCAGATCGGCTTCCGGAGGCAACAACACGATGGGGCGGAATGCCTACGCCCACAATACGGTAGAGAAACACTTGAGAATAGGACCAGGGCCCAAAGTCACCTTCGGAGTTGAAGAAGCCAAGTTCCCAAATCATGGTGATGCCCTAGTGGTCTCGGTCCGTATCGCTAACGCACAGGTAAAGAGAGTGATGGTCGACACCGGAAACTCCGTCGACGTGCTATACTTCGACATTTTCAAGAAGCTCGACCTAATAGAAGGAGACCTCGCCCCAATAGCATCATCACTTACGGGTTTCATGGGGGATTATATTTCTCCACTCGGTACCACTTCCCCCCCCCCATTACCATTGGAGAGGAGCCTGCTAGTCATAGGTGCCCTGCAAGCCAATCACATGAGTGATGACATATGTGATGTTCATGGATCTGTGCAATGAGAATCGGATCGTGATGAGATCACGATAATGAAACTAATTTGCTTTTAAACACATATCCTAAACAATCCCAATCATAGGCTACTCGAGAGGGACATCGAGATAACCGGACAGACTAGTGTGTTGTATACCCGTCTATATGATGGATACAGCTGGTCTCATAGCTACTCGTGTGGGGACACTAGGGATATAGTACATGTGCTCATTGGAGAATGAGTTCACTGATTGATCCGCTTACGGAATGCTGGATGGTTGATAATGTCTTATTGTCAGATAGTGATTCTGTAGTCCTAGTGATGTATATGGTCCTTAGACTTGAGACACTAAAGATGTCTTGTATGAGTACTCCACTCTTTGATACCAGACTTATAGGTTTGAAGGTTTCAGATCTAGCACAGCCGATCATTGGGAGTGGTAGCCAACCTTACGAGAACTATTGAGTATCGATAGATGATCATTCACTCTTAATGTAATGAGAGGAATATCTTATGTGTTCTTACTCAGGCAAATCCCTGGCCAGGGTCATTCGGATTGAGAGAGAAAGAGATCTCCGGGAGAATCTGATTAGAGCAAGACTCGATTAAAAACCATATGGGTTTGATAGCATCATGCTCGGTATACGGTCTCTGGGATATTAGGTAGATGAGTGACTATAGGTATACGGTAACTAAGGATAAACAAATCCAATGGATTGGATTCCCTTATATCGTCTGTGGACTATGGCATAGTGGCCTAATACGTCCGCAGTCGATGAGTCGAGTGAATTATTATAGAGATAATAATTCACTGAGTCAGAAGGAGTTCTGATAGGTATGACTCACGGCCAGCTCGATATTGGGCCTAGAGGGTTACACATATATGGTAGGCATTGCGATGAGTAGAGGTTCGGATATGAGATATATGCCAGAGCCCCTATCTTATTGGATATCCATTAAGCCCCTGAATTATTGGATCCTATGGATGAGATCCAATAAGAACCAATAAGATTATTGAATAGAGATCCACTAATCTAAAAGGCTTTGGTAGTTGGATGGAGATCCAATACCCAATAGGGCTAGATCTATTAGGGTTATGTTGATAGGGGATCTCTATAAATCGGAAGGAACTAATGGTTCATAGGCTAGAGCTTCTTGGTTGCCTCTCCTATTATCCTCCCCTTCTCCTCCTTAGAGCAGGCCTGGAGATTTGAGGAGCATTGTCGTAGCCCTGCTATGTGGATCACTGCTAGAGAGGAGGGTGCTTGACCTCTTTCACCCTCTCCTAGAGATCTGCAGGGATTTAGGGATATATGATCTCCCTAGGTAATACAATCTTTACTATACGCAGTTTTCTGTTTTGCGGATTTTGCGCACCAATATTCGCACGATAACGAACATATCTTTGGGAAACTAGGGATTTTGTTTTTAATGTTCTTTCGTTGCACATGTGATGTTGCCTCCAGATTTCCCAATAGTGCTGATGACCAAGACGACAATGATCACCTTCATGGTGGTCGACCTGCCTTCCGCGAACAATGTCATCCTCGGCCAACTAACTCTCAACAAGTTGAAAGCAGTTATCTCCACCTACCACTAGGCCATGAAGTTCCCGACTTCGATTGTGGTCGGGGTGGTTCGAAGCAATTCGAAAGAATCCAAACAATGCTACCTGATGGTGATCGCCATACCAAAGAAGTTGTGACCCTAACAACCTTCTCTGGATCCCTGGATGACCTCAAAACACCGACACACCCGAAACCAATGGAGTAATTGATCGAAGTCCCTCTAAGAAGAAGCTGACTCGACAAGGTCATTAAAGTCGGAACAACACTATTGTAAGCAAACCAAATCTAACTTATTGACTTTATGAAGGAAAACGCCGATGTGTTCGCATGGTCCCCAAAAGACATGCTCAGAATCGACCTAGAGGTCATGCAGCATCACCTCAACATCCACCCCGAGGCACGTCCTATGAAGTAGAGGCCAAGAAAATTTGCCCCAGACCCCTAGATTGACAAAAGGCAATCAGCGATGAGGTAGATCACTTAATTGGCACTGGATTCATAATCGAGGTAAAGAATCCTCAGTGGTTGTCGAATGTAGTCCTTGTTAAGAAGCATAATGGAAACTAGAGGATTGTGTCGATTACACTGATCTCAACTGGGCATGCCCTAAAGACTGCTACCCGCTCCCGAGGATAGACTAGCTGGTAGACGCCACTGCGGGACATGAACTCCTCACATTCATGGATGCATTCTTGGGCTATAACCAAATTCGAATGGCACCACAAGACCGAGAGCACATTGCTTTCGTCACTGACAAAGAGGTATATTGCTACAAAGTGATGCCTTTCAACCTGAATAATGCTGGAGCAACATATCAGAAATTGGACAATGAGACGTTCAAGCAACAACTCGGGAGAAATATGGAAGTCTACATTGATGACATGATTGTCAAGAGCAGGTTGGCAAGCACACGTATGACTGACGTGGTCGAAACCTTTCAGACCCTCACGTGATTCAATATGCACCTAAACCCTTCGAAATGCACCTTCGGGGTCGGTTCCAGCAAATTCCTTGGGTTCGTCATCCACCAGAGGGGAATAAACTATCGAATCTCAGATTTTGATGATGAAACCAATTGATAAGTGTTTATGATTTAATCTGCATTTTGAGTGATGCAGGATGCTTCGATCAGGGAGAGATAATTAAAGCAGGAAGAATCATATTGGGCCGGAGGAAAACGTGTCAGAAGATTGGACATTGGGCCGAAGGATCGGTCGATGTATCGACAGAAGGCTTCGGGCCATGGATTCGGGCATCGGGCCAAGAAGAGCAGATATTACGCCAAGGATATCGAAGTTGCGGAGGTCAACTAGCCGATTGGGCAATAGGCCACAAGAGAGGACGATGCGCCGAAGAATCGGACGAAGCGTCGATGGACCAATGACATGCCAGACAACATGATTCATGCTTAGTAATAATTGTCTAGATCAAAGTGTATTTTTGTGTGTGTAGGATTAACTACAATAGCAAGACATAAAGCAAAATGAAGTCCCGGAGTCAAGAACGTGATTTCGTTGGGAGTTCGAGAGTTCATCGGAAGTCTGGACGTTCGTCGGAAGTTCCGCCGGAACCAACCGAGAAGTCCAGGAGCTTGCTAAAGAAGCTCATCGGAACTCGCCAAGAAGATCATCGTGAAGTCCAGGAGCTTGCCGGGAGTCCACCGGAACATTATCGAGAGATCGTCGGAAGTTCGTCGGAAGCTCACCGAAAGAAATCGGACTTATCTTGTTTAGATAATGTCTTAGGAATTGTTGTTAGCACATAATTGGAGCTGAGATTGGGAGGTAATCCTATCAACTATGTTAGGGGCCAATTGGGCTCGAAGTTGGGCTGGTTTGGGCCGGATTCAAGGCCCAACCAAGGTGCTGAAACCCTGGCCGATGGTGGCACCGCTTGGGGAACAGCACCCAAGGAAATTTGGGTGGTGGTATCGCCCAACTACAGATCCTGCGGTGGTAGTACTACCTAGGAACGGCGGTGGTACCGCCCGTACCTAGGAAACCCGATATGAGATGTTTTTAGGCTCAAAGTTTGAATCAACTTGAGGCCTATAAATACCCCTCTCATCCCTGGTTAAGAAACATAAGCATAGAGAATTTAAAGAGGAAAAAACGCTATTGTAATCTCTTGTGAGAATCCTCCTCTTCTAGTCTAAGTGTTAGAATAGTTTGAAAGATAAGTGAGTGCTTGTAAGGGTTGTCTCCTAAACCCGGTAAAAGGAGAAGAGGGGTATAAGAAGGAGGTTGATCTTCGCCTATTAAAGGAAGATCGATAGTGGATGCCGGTGGCCTCGACGGAAGAGGAATAAGAGGAGTGGATGTAGGTCACGACGACCGAACCACTATAAATCGGTTTGCATTTCTATTTTGCTATTTATCTTAACTGCAAACTGCCTTTCTTACTTTACATCAACTACACTTCCATATGCTTTCAATTTAAAGATCTTTCCGAAATGGTTTTCGTCGAAATCATATTTTATCATACGAAGGTTTTTCAAACCGACGTAATTTTTACCGCTACACTAATTCACCCCCTCCTCTTGTGTCGACTTATTCCTAACATAGACTTCAACCCAGAAAAAGTTTGGGCTATAATAGAGATGCAACCTCCATGCTTGATAAAGAAATATAGCCTCACTGGGAAGTTAGCAACACTCAACTGATTCATGTCACGCTCGGGAGACAAGTGCCTCCTCTTCTTTCGAGCCATGCGGTGAGCTAACAACTTTGCATGGACCCCGAAGTGCGAGCAAGCCTTCAAAAAGCTGAAAGCACACCTCATTCAACTACCTTGGCTTGCCTCGCCCAACACGGGCAAGACCCTCAGTCTTTACTTTGCAGCCTCAGGGCAAGCAGTCAACTCCATGTTGGTGCGAGAAGATTCAGAAGCACACCATGCCATCTACTACACCAGCCACGTCCTTTTCGAACTTGAGGAATGATATCCCCCGATCGAGAAGTTTACACTAATAAAAATGATTCGGAAGCTATGACCATACTTCCAAGCCCACACAATAAGAGTGATCTCTGACCAGCCCCTACGATAAATCCTTTCTAAGTTTGATGCATCAGGTTGGATGCTCAGATGGTCAATCGAGCTCACAGAATTTGACATCCAATATGCCACCAGAACGGCCATAAAAGCTCAAGTATTGGCCGATTTCATTTCCGAACTAACCCTCGATAAGCGTTCTATTCAATAGGAACGTACCGAGTGAACTTGGGCCTTGTACATAGACAGGTCCGCAACATTGGGAGGAGCAAGGGTAGGACTCATCCTCAGAAGCCCGGATAGAGTAGCATATGAATATGTACTCTGACTAGAGTTCAAAGTCACCAACAACGAAGCTAAGTACGAGGCACTACTCTCAGGGCTGCACCTCACCCTGGAAATGCACATTCGAGACCTAAAAGCCTTCAGTGACTCACAACTGGTGGTGGGCCACATCAACGGAAACTATGAAGCCCGAGACTCAACCATGGTGCTATACCTAGCTAAAGTAAGATGACTCACTAGCCATTTTGATTGTCTATCGGTTACAAGAATACCGTATGCCCAGAACGCGTAGGCTGATGCACTAGCCGGGTTAGCTCCCGCTTGTAGCCCAAAGGAGCTTCTCTCAAAAACCGAAGTCCTTCCGGCCCCGACAGTACTGACCAAGACCATCACCGTGACCAAGGTTACCTCAAATTGGATGGAGGAGATCCTTTGCTATAAAAGAGAAGGGATGCAACCCGATGATCCGACCACTGCACGTCGACTCAGGCGGTCCCAAGCATGGTATTGTGAAGTCAATGAGAAACTGTACCGAAGAGCCTTCTCCCAACCCCTCTTACGTTCCCTAGCACCGCCCGAGGCCAAGATGGTCCTTATCGAAGTCCATGAAGGCATTTGTGGGGAACATGTCATCGGTTGAATCTTAGCTTTCAAAATCCTTAAGCAGGGATACTACTGGCCGACCATATGCTAAGATGCCTTATCATACACGCAACAGTGCCAATAGTGCCAAAAGCATGTCCAGATACAACATCAGCCCGCAATCCCTCTCACCTCGATATACGTGGCTTGGCCTTTCACCCAATAGGGGCTCAACCTCCTCGGGCCCTTTCCCCCCATGTCAAGGCAGTGGAGATTCGTTGACCTTGGGAGTCGATCGACTCGTTGTACTATTCTATGTCAACGAGTTGACCTCCGAGAGTCAAAGTACTGTTCCATGTCAAATAAGAAATTCTTGAGCTTCTTTGCATCCCTAGCACTTCCATAGTAATGAGGCTCAGGTGCCCTCAAGTTTTGTAGTGGTGCAACGTGGGTGTTGCTCCCTCCCACATTTAGTACCCTTGTGAGTGTTGTCACTCTAGAAGTGAGTTCCGCCATGACTTTGAGCAAATGTTGTATGGAGTCTTTGGTATCGTCCGTTGATCGATCGACTAGGGCCTCAACCTTGTTGATTCGGGATTCAGCTTCTTCTTGCAAGCTCTCTACCCCAAGAAACCTTCGTTGGCCTTAGTAGAGTTCCTCCAAGCTCGCTTTAAGAACATCCAAGTGGGTTTCCGCCATTGTGAGTCTCTCCTTATAGCTCTTTTTCCTGGTTAGCACTTTAGATTGCGCCTCCTCCGCTCAGGGAGAGTAGCCAACTTTTCGCTCATCATGTTCATTGCCACGTTCCTCCAGAGCGACTCCAACAACATGGGAATGAGTTTGCAATTATAGCCCACCTATGGCTGCTTGGGGCAATGGTCCGGCTTGCCCCATCTTGCTCGATTTGCCATGATGCTTTGCCATGGTGAGATTGTAAAGTTTCTTCTATAAGTCTCCTTTCGTATGAAAGAGGTTTTTCCTCAATCCGAATTTGGTACAAAAAGTTATGGCCACAGGAGTACTGAAAGCTCAAAATCTGAAAATTTCTAGATTCAACATTTGATGTATAAACGGCATAGATATCTCACATGCAGCCACAATCTCCCAATTTTCTCAAAATCTAGGTGGAAACAAGGATCAAAATTTATCTCTATGATGGGTTAAAACACTTGCCTTAAAAAGTTTTGATTTCCAAAGGTGGGGGAATTGATGCAAAGCCTTAAGCCAATATAAAACTTCTTCTTCAATTCTTTCTCTTTCTCTTCTCCTTCAATTCCTTCTCCTCTTTTCAAGTTACGTTGGCTGCAAAGTTTCCCTTAGTTGTGCCTTAAATTACTTAGGTTTGGCTCATGCTAAAATAGTGAGATGGCAAGCATGCATGGAGGTTTAGGTGTCAACTTTAGAATAAGTGCAAGTGGCTCATCCTTGCTAATGCTACATGATACGTATTTACTTGTGTATCAATTCAATTGAATCTAGAAAGAAATCTACATAACGGAAATCGCATTGTACATCCAGAATAGACCTAAGAAGACATGATCCCATTCATCAGTCGTACCTACTGGAATAATATGAATGACTCGCTATTCACTCGGATCTTTCGTGTATAATCCTGCATAATCTCGAATGTTATCAGTTCCGGTACGTAGACCAACCTGTTCTAATAGGAAAGTCCTATATTTTAAAATTAATTCATCAAGTTGATGATAAAATCCATGATTTATATAAGATCCATCTGTCTAGATATCATCATATACATCTAGAAAGCCGTATGCTTTGGAAGAAGCTTGTACAGTTTGGGAAGGGGTTTTTATTGATAAAAAAAATGGGAAAAGGAGGAGAGAGATTATCAATCACGGAAAAATCTAGGTAAATGCCTTTTTTTCTCCGGAAGTTGTCGGAATTATTCACCCTTTTTTATTAATTTTGTTGTTTTTTCTTTTAATTAACTCCGGTTCCTCCACCACCGCGAACTCCGGTTAGATTCAGGCATGATACACTTTTTATTTATTGGGAGAACCCCCGTAGAATAAAATAAGTGATGTGGCATGATTCAATGTTCTGTCTATTCCACTTTTTTTATTTTTTTAACAAAGAGACGAGGTACTTTGAAATAAATAATTGTTCCGATGGAACCTTCTATCGACTTAGGTTTGGCTCATGCTAAAATAGTGAGATGGCAAGCATGCATGGAGGTTTAGGTGTCAACTTTAGAATAAGTGCAAGTGGCTCATCCTTGCTAATGCCACAAGTCCTCCTTATAATTTAATATTGATATAATAAACTGAACTATTAAAGTACTATATAAGTATTTTTGATGATAGATAAAAAAAATCCTCTTATTTACAAATAAGTCCTTATAATTTTTTTTAAAAGTGAGAGATGTTATGCTCTCCCCTCGTTAAAAGAAAATTTAATCCTTTGAATTTGTCATACCTCTTTCGGAGAAAAGATGAGGATAAGCTTTCTTCATTTCTTCCTCCAGCTTCCAGGTCGTTTCATTCATAGAATGATGCTTCCAAATTACTTTAACCAGAGTAATGATTCTATTTCTTAAGATTTTCTCTTTTTTATCAATAATCTGAATAGGCTCTTCCTTGTAAAATAAGTCTTTTTCAATCACAATCGGCTCATACTCAATGACATGAGAGGGATCAGGTATATACTTTCTAAGCATTGACACATGAAATAATCATGAATATGACACATCGATGGTGGTAAGGTAATCTTGTAAGCAACAGAGCCAATTTTTTCAAGGATCTCAAAAGGTCCAATGAACCTTGGGTTTAACTTTCCTTTCTTTCCAAATCTTACAACGCCTTTGGAAGGGGAGACCTTTAGGAATACAAAATCCCCTACTTGGAACTTGATATCTCATCTTCTGTTGTCAGCATAGCTCTTTTGCCGACTCTGAGCAGCCTTTAACCTTTTTATGATAATCTGAATCTTTTCAGTAGTCTTTTGTACTTTATCTGGTGCTAACAACTTTCTATCACCAACTTCCTCCCAACATATAGGCGTTTTACACTTTTTCCCATACAATGCTTCATAAGGAGCCATCTGAATGCTCGAATGGTAACTATTATTGTAAGTGAACTCAATAAGAGAAATATCTTTATCCCATTCACCTCTCCAATTCATAACATAGGCTCTAAGCAAATCCTCAAGTACTTGAATTATTCTTTCAGATTGACCATCAGTCTGAGGGTAATAAGCAGTGCTAAACTTTACTTTGGTGCCCATAGAATCTTGTAATCTCCTCCACAATCTAGAAAGAAATCTGGAGTCTCTATCCGAGATGATCTCCTTCGGGTCACCATGAAGTCTTACTATTTCATCAACATACAAATCTGCAAGCCTATCAAGAGAATAAGTCATATTGATTGGTAAGAAATATACAGATTTGGTTAACCTATCAACAATGACCCAAATAGCATCATGCATTCTAGAGGTTCTGGGTAGTCCTGAAACAAAGTCCATAGTAATGCATTGTTATTTCCATTCAGGAATATCTAAGAGCTGTAACAAACCTCCAGGTCTCTGGTGTTCTGCTTTGATTTGCTGACATGTCAAACACCTTGAAACATATATTGCAATCTCTTTCTTCATGCCTTTCCACCAATAATGACTTTGGAGATCTCTATACATTTTCGTGCTACCAGGATGCATGGGTATACTTTGAATTATAACCTTCGTTCAAGATTTGGTTCTTGATATCTAGGTCATTTGGAACACATATTCTATCCCCAAATCTCACTAGGCCATCATCTGAAATTTGAAAATTCAACTTCAATCCCTTTTCAACTTCATTCCTCAAGTATATTAAATGTGGATCTCATAGTTGTCCTTCTTTAATTTGTTGAATGAGATTAGTTTGCACCTGGATAAAGGCCATCAACATTATTGAGTCTTGCCCTTTCCTCATTACATTTGAATCATAATTTCTTTCTAATAGCTTCCATTGTTTCACAACTAGACTAGCCATAAAACTTGTAGATTTTCTACTAAGTGCATCAGCTACAACATTTGCTTTACCTGGGTGATAACGGATGGTACAATCATAATCCTTTAGAAGTTCTATCTATCTTCGCTGCCTCATATTTAACTTCTTCTGTGTAAAAATGTACTTTAAACTTTTGTGATCAGTAAAGATATCAAATGTCCGCCCATATAAGTAATGTCTCCAAATCTTTAGAGCAAAGATGATTGCTGCCAATTCCAAATCATGAGTCGAATAATTCAATTCATAATTCTTTAGCTACCTTGAAGCATAAGCAATTACTTTCCCTTCTTGCATCAAAACACATCAAAGGCCCTTTCTTGAAGCATCAGTATAAACTATAAATCCTTCACTACCACTCGGAATAGTGAGAATAGGGGCACTAGTCAATCTTCTTTTTAATTCTTGGAAACTTTGCTCACAATCACCACTCCATTCAAATTTCACATTCTTTTGAGTTAGTTTGGTGAGGGGATGAGCAATTTGAGAAAATCCCTCCACAAATCTCCTGTAATAACCTGCCATGCCCAAGAAACTTCTAACTTCTGTTACATTTGTTGGCCTTCCCAATTAACTACTGCTTCCACCTTCTTGGGATCAACAGATATGCCCTTTCCTGAAATCACGTGGCCTAAGAAAGTAATTTCCTTCAACCAAAATTCATATTTGCTGAACTTTGCATACAACTTCTTTTCTCTTAGTATAGATAATACATCTCTCAAGTGTTTATCATGCTCTTGATTACTCCTTGAATATACTAATATGTCATCAATGAATACAATTACATAATCATCTAAGAGTGACTGAAATATTCTATTCATCAGTTCCATAAAAGCAGCAGGAGCATTAGTCAAGTCAAAAGGCATTACTAAAAATTCGTAGTGACCATATCGAGTTCTAAAAGTTGTTTTTAGAATATCCTCCTTCTTGACCTTCAACTGATAGTAACCTGATCTTATATCAATCTTGGAGAATACTTGTACACCTTGTAATTGATCAAACAAGTCATCAATCCTGGGTAGGGGATACTTGTTTTTGATGGTCACCTGATTCAACTATCTATAATCAATACAAAGCCTCAACGTCTCATCCTTCTTCTTAACTAATAGCACTGGAGCACCCCACGGTGAGACGCTGGGTCGAATGAAACCCTTATCTAACAACTCTTGTATTTGCTTCTTCAATTCCTCGAGCTCGAGTGGTGACATTCTGTAGGGAGGCTTAGATATTGGGGCTGTCCTGGGGACTAAATCAATAACAAACTCACCTTCCCTGTCTGGAGGTAATCCAAGCAAATCCTCTGGGAATACATCAGGGAACTCTTTAGCCACGGAAATTTCATTTAGGTGAGTTTCTTGTTCTGAATGTTCCTTTACACATATAACATAACAACAACATCTCTTCTTCATAAGGCATTGAGTTTGAAGTGTCGATATTAAGCAAAGAGGCAAATCATGCCTAATACTCTCAAAGTAGAAGATAGGCTGATTTGGTATGCAGAAAGTAATTATTTTTGTATAACAATCAATACTAGTATGATAGGAAGATAACCAATCCATGCCTAGTATAATATCAAAACCTTGGATTTCTAGGAGTATCAAATCGGTAAGGAGTTCATGTTCTCCGATAGAAATCAAACAAGATGGATAAACCAGATTTGTAGTCAAGGAATCCCCAACAGCAGTAGTTACGTGTAGCAAATAATCCAGTGGTTTAGGTTGAATGCCCAAGTGATAAGCAAAATATTGTGAAACAAAAGATAAGTTGGAACTAGGATCAAACAAAACTTTTGCATTTCTATTAGAAACATGTAGAATACCTTCAACCACTAATTTAGAGGCTCTGGAATCTTGTTATGTGATAGCATATACTCTAGCATGGGTTGTTGCCTTAGGGGGTAGTGGCTCTTTCTTCTTGTTTAGTGGGCAGTCTCTGATTTTATGATCTAACATTCCACAGGCAAAAAAGGCTCCAGTCACCCCAAAACACTCACTTGTTTCATGATTGAGTCCACATTTTGTACACGATAGAGTTCTTTGCGATAGAGTTCCTTTCTCAAATCTAGGTACATTTACCCTCTTGTTACTTCTTTCTGCTTCATTTCCTCTCTTACTTTTACCAACAAACTTATCCTTGTTGTTCTTGTCCCTGATTTCTTGGATCTCCTCTAAGTCTTTTTCAAGTATGAAAGCTCTTTCTACTACATCAGTGTATACTTGGAGTTTTAAAACTGATATCCGGCTTCTTATTGTCGGCCTTAGTCCTCTTTCAAATCTTCTTGCTCTCCTATGTTCATCATCAATCATATGCATGGCAAATCTAGAGAGCTCAGTGAATTTAGACTCATATTTGGCTACTGTCAAATTTCCCTGGATGAGATTCAGGAACTCCAATTCTTTCTGCTCTCTGATATAATCTGGAAAATATTTATCATTGAACTTTTCTGTAAATACCTTCCAAGTGATTGGCTCCTGTCGAGCTTCAGAAATCCTCTTCATGGTTCGTCACCAGTGCTCAACCTCTCCTTCTAGCATGAAGGTAGCCAGAAAAACCTTCTTATCATACCAAAACACATCGAGCAAGACCACAATGATTTATTACCTCGCTCGAAACGAAAAGATCATGTAAGCCTCCATTACCATCCTAGCTACATATTTTGTGACCAATCTCATGCAAATTAATTGAGTCGGACCATAAATTCACTTTATTATTATTCTTCTTCTTCTTCTTCTTCTTCTAGGTAGGCTGGATAAAGTTTGCCTCTTGTAGTCTCAAAAAGAAATCCTTCCATCATCTGCAGCTTCTTTTGAGCCCAACATCTTGAAGCCCATGGGAAAATACTCTGCAACTTTAATTGAAGCCTTCTCATATCTCTATCCACTTCTTGTGTCATCCATCAGTAATAGCAAGCATATAAAGATTCCAAGTATTTAATTGTTTGATTGTTTATAATCTGTCAGGTTAATTATGAGGGAAGGTTGTGGGTCAATAATATTTTGGCATGCCAATTTTTTTGCTTCTATTTTTTGTACAATTATTTTAATCATATCCAACCTAGCTTTAATTTGCTACACGAATTAACATAATGATCGCTTTGGCAGCATTAATGGGTTTAAAAGAACTTAGTTTCTCCATGTGGATAAGCAGATGTAACGCTTGTTGTTACTGTCTCGATTAGGATAAACAATGAGACTTAGTAGATCATCTAAACATTAGGCATACGCATACAATGAATTCGGTAAAATAATTTTTTTGGCTCTTATTAATGCAACTTATAGTTTCGTGGGTCTCTTTTCGATAAGTTTCATGTTGGAAATGAATTAAAAAAAAAAAAACTTAGATTAAGCTATAAGTACTTGATGGAAATACTATCGTGAATTTGAATCCAAGTATTTTATATCATATTTTTCTAGGTTTATCAAGTTATATGTTATATATTAACTAATGTACAAGCATAAATGAACGAACTTAAAAGACCTATTAATTTGCTTAAGTCATGTGATTCCCATCCATAGAAGATTAGTCGAAAAGTAAACATATACGATCCATAAACGACTTTGTGAAAACAAAGAGATCGATGACTTTAAAACAAATGATTATAATTCTCGTTGTCTCGTATACACACAATGCTTCAAGCAATTCATCACACTTAAATGATATCGTGAAATATTTTGCTTAACTAAAAGAACAATTGCAAATCTATAAAGATCGCTCTAACTTAGTATCAAAGGTGTTTCAAATCTATAAACAAGTTTCTCTCGAGAAGACACGAGGTGTTTCAAACTTACTCTGCCCTATAGTTCAATATTATTTACATCTTAATACATATATCTCTCCAAAGATATTTTATATTTTATTTTAATTCAAACAAGCAGCTTACACTAATCATTGTTTAAACTAGTTAATCTAGCTTTCCATGAATGATTGATATATATATATATATATATATATATATATATATATATATATATATATATATATATATATATATAATACATAGCAAAACTACAAATCACTTTTCAAATTTTTAAATAAAATTTCAGTAAATATGATGGAAGACAAATCAAAACAAACCTGAAAAGAATGATGACATGGAGATTATCAACATCAAGCATGTGTGGATGGCCCAATGGTTGACTTGCTTGCTCACCTCATCCGGTTTTTGAGCTGAGTCCATCGCACACATCCAAGGCTTAATGCCACAGCCAACACTTGGGAGCTTTCACCCGACTGTTCATCGTCCTCTCCAACCCTAAACCACCGGCAATATCTTGACCGCCATGTCCACCGGTCGACCTGAGTCCAACAAAACATCTCCATCATGATCACTTCATCTGATCACGGCGGCACGAGTTTTAGCGGCCGAGACATGAGCTGATGGCCTTGTCAACGTGGAAGGAAAATTGTCCCATCATAAACGTATACCAACTTTACTTTGGCCACATCCAATGCATTCTCTTCTTCTTTTGCTTTAGGAAGCACATCATGTTTTCATTATTCCCAATAATCCAAACACCTCATGGAATGCATTCTTTGACATGATACAATTACCATGTATCCATCGAAAAAATTATAGATGGGTTTTTTGGTTCCCATGGATTATTCTCATGATGGAAATATGGGGTTGTAGATTTCATGCTAATCATTATCTTTTTTTATTAGAAATCTATTCTTTTTAACTTCATGTTCAATTTTGATGTACAATATATATATAATATTTCTTTTTTTTTTCTTAATCAATCTATCAAATTGATAGGGGTAAAAACTGATTTGACATAATATCCCGGATTTGACATAATACACCCCCACGTCAGCCACCCCTGTGCGGCGCGCTGCCCCAGGAAGCGAGCATTAACACCGACACGACACGCGCCTATACTGAGCGAGCATTAACGCCGACGCGACATGCACCATACCCTGCGGGAGCCTAGCCTTGCACGCGACGTCCATGACGACGACAGACGCCATCAGAGGTACGACCCTGCTCCTGCAGGACAGCGCATCAGGTAACATCAAACCCCCTCTATAAATACTCCCTGGCTCTCAACGGGCAGGGGGGTCTCTCTCTCTCTGACTCAACACTCCTCTCCGCGTCACTGACTTGATCGTCGGAGGGGTCGGGCCGCGCTACCGACCCGACCCGTGTGCAGGTACTCGACCGCTGCTGGATCCACTCGGCGTCCTGGCGCTTTCCCGCTGCTGATCCCAGCCATTTGGAGCCCTGAACCAGCCACATCGACCCCGAGGTCACGGCTCAAAGAGTTACTTACCGTAACAGATTGGCGCTAGGAGGGCCGTCCAAATGTCAGGTGATCAGTGAATCCACCTCGACAGATCCTCAACCGCTGGGCTCCCAGCCTCGGGGGAACATCCCCCACATGATGAGACCCACGACGAGCGCCCTGCAGCGGTGTCGGAACACTACTGGCGACTGTTCAATGACCCAGGCCTGTCGCCTCCCGATGGCGCACCGGCTGGCCCGTCGTTAGTATCGCCCGAGGCTTTTCACGACCTCGCCCACCAAGTCCGAACCCTGACAAGCATGGTCCAGACCATCATCCTGATCGTCTCCCAGCGGACCCCTCGGCCCTCGCCGCAACAGGAGACCCCTGTCCAGACTCACGCACCACTTCTTGAGCTCCCCATCTCACCTCGAAACCCCGCAGCTCGGCCCGGGAGCCGGGAAGCAGAAGACACGGCGAGCCGCCCCGAGCTCGAGGCTCCCACCGCCGACTCGACAAATGCCCTACAAGCTCAGCTACACCTCGTCAGTCAAAGGCTTGACGAGGTACAACAGGAAGTTCGCAAGTCAAAGGGAGAGCTCGGGGCAGACGGACACCAAGGATCCCCGTTCACCCCCGAGATACAAGATCAGGCGATCCCGCCGCACTTCCGCCTCCCTTCACTGGACACGTATGACGGCACCACCGACCCGGCGGACCACGTGGCCGCTTTTCGCGCCCAGATGGCACTATTCGGGACTTCCGACACCCTGATGTGCAGGGCGTTCCCAACAACTCTGCGGGGGCCAGCCCGCACATGGTACAGCGGTCTGAAGCCAGGGACCATCGCCTCCTTCGACCAGTTCGCCAAGGATTTCGAGCTTAACTTCCTGGCGTACGCTCGACCAAAGCCGTCCATGGCGTTGCTCCTCGAGCTCAACCAGAAGGAGGACGAACCCCTCTCCCATTTTGTGAACCGATTTACGACACAAATCCGTGGATTGTCGGACGCGCATCCCTCTTTCTTGATGCAGGCATTCATGACAGGCCTGCGACCCTCCAGGTTCTTCTGGTCGCTCGTGGAACGACCCCCAGTCGCGGTCCCCGAGATGCTCCAGCGTGCCAGTCAGTTTATCGCCACGGAGACTTGGATGGCTGGAAGGCGGGAGGAACACAAAAAGGTCAAGACAGAGCCGCCCCGGCAGCAACAACCCGCCGCCTCCCGGCGAAAGCTGGACAGACCTGACCCGAGGCCTCCTCTTCCCGCCTTGAATTCATCCCGGACTGAAATATTCCTACACGAGAAGGGGAAGGGCCTGCTCAAGGACCCTCGCCCGATGAGGAACCCGCGGGAGCTCGCAGACCGATCAAGATATTGCCGATTTCATTGGCAGCACGGGCACGACACTGAGCAGTGCTACGAGCTGAAGAGGCAAATCGAGGAGCTCATCCTCAGATGTCACCTCGGCCAGTACCTCCGGCCGAACAAAGAGCAGTCACCTCACCCAGAGGGCCTCGTCGAGCGGCACATCAATGTGATAGCCGGGGGCCCCGCATCAGGAGGAGGCTCCATGTCAGGCAGGAAGGCGTATGCCCGAGCCGCTCCCGACGAAGCCTCGGGGCACGAGCCGGAGCCCAAGATTACCTTCCAAACCGGAGCCGCCGAGCGACCCGACCACGATGACGCCTTGGTAATAGCGGCCAGGGTAGCCAATGCACAGATGAGGAGGATCATGGTCGATACGGGGAGCTCAGCCGACATACTCTACTTCGACGCCTTTCAGAAGTTGGGCTTGGCCAGGGAAAATCTGAGCCTAGTGTGTTCGGCGCTCACCGGTTTCACGGGAGATTCAATATCACCCCT
The DNA here is from genome assembly GCF_036884655.1 of Musa acuminata AAA Group. Classification (NCBI taxonomy): domain Eukaryota; kingdom Viridiplantae; phylum Streptophyta; class Magnoliopsida; order Zingiberales; family Musaceae; genus Musa; species Musa acuminata. The sequence goes on along the minus strand of NC_088356.1, from coordinate 9,298,094 downwards.
GGGGGCCGTTACTTTGCCCTTGACTCTGGGGGCCCCGCCGAAGTCGAAGACGGTGATGGCCACTTTCCTGGTGGTCAACCTTCCTACCGCCTACAATGCCATACTCGGTCGGCCGACCCTCAACAAGGTCAGAGCGGTCGTCTCGACCTACTACCAGACCATTAAATTCCCAACTCATGCTGGAGTCGGGGAAGCCACGGGAAGCCCCCGAGAGTCCAGGCGGTGTTACCTTACCGTCGTGTCATTGGGCAAGAGAGCCAGGACCGAGGCGCCCCTGGAAGATCCGCGGGAAACGAAAAAACTAACTCCTCATCCCGAACCGAGGGGGTCCGCCGTTGACATTCCTTTGCGAGAAGCTCGGTCGGACCAGACCGTGAAGATCGGCTCGGAGCTACCAGAGCGGGAACGGGAGCAGCTCGTCGGCCTCCTACGGGAAAATGCCGACGTCTTCACCTGGTCCCCATCGGACATGACGGGCGTCGACCTGGAGGTCGCGGAGCACCATCTCAACATCCCACCTGACGCTCGCCCGGTGAAACAAAAGGCCCGGCGCCAGGCCCCTGACCGACAACGTGCAATACAAGAGGAGGTGGACCGGCTCCTAGCCGTGGGCTTCATAGAAGAAGCCAAATATTCTCAATGGCTGTCCAATGTAGTCCTCGTGAAGAAACACAATGGAAGCTGGAGGATGTGTGTCGACTACACCAGTCTCAACAATGCATGCCCTAAAGACTGCTACCCCCTCCCGAAGATCGACCAGCTGGTCGACGCGACGGCCGGTCACGCGCGACTCTCTTTTATGGATGCCTACTCAGGGTATAACTAGATCAGGATGGCACCCGGAGACAGAGAGCACACGGCCTTCCTCACCGATCAAGGTGTATACTTCTACAAAGTCATGTCGTTCGGGCTAAAAAATGCTGGGGCCACATACCAGAGAATGGTAAACAAGATGTTCGCCCATCAAATCGGGAGGAACATGGAGGTCTACGTGGACGACATGATCGTGAAAAGCCAAGAGGCCAGAACGCACCTGGCCGACCTGGCCGAGGCCTTCGCCACGCTGCGCAAGTTCGGCATGCGGCTCAACCCCACGAAGTGCGCTTTCGGCGTCACCTCCGGGAAGTTCCTTGGGTTCATCGTGCACGAGAGAGGAATCGACGCCAACCCGGAGAAGGTTCAAGCAATAATCAACATGCAGTCTCCCCGGACGGTTAAAGACCTGCAGCGACTTAACGGAAGACTTGTCGCTCTCTCTCGCTTCCTCACCCGATCGGGCGATCGTTGCCTCCCATTCCTCAAGGCGCTCAAAAGCCCGAAGAACTTCCAGTGGACATCAGAATGCGAGGAAACTTTCAAACAAATAAAACAGCACATGGCCAGCCTTCCTCGGCTCGCCTCCGTCTCCTCGGGCGAGAAGCTGGGCCTCTACTTGGCGGCCTCCCAGCATGCAGTCAGCTCTGTCCTGGTCAAGGAAAGCTCCGGCCAACAACTCCCAATCTACTACGTCAGCCACGTCCTAAGTGGACCTGAGGAGCGTTACCCGCCGATAGAGAAACTCGCGCTCGCCCTGATGCTCTCAGCTCGGAAGTTGCGCCCCTACTTCTAGGCACACCCGGTGGAGGTCATCACCGACCAACCCCTTCGGCAGGTCTTAACAAAATTTGATGTTGTAGGACAGCTCCTCAAATGGGCGGTCGAGCTCGGCGAACATGACATAAGGTACTCGCCCAGGACCGCCGTCAAGGCCCAGGTGGTAGCCGACTTCATTGCGGAGCTGACGCAGTTGGAGGACGTAGATCTCAAGCAGGCTCCCGAAGCTTGGACCCTACACGTCGACGGCTCGGCCAACTCAAGGGGCGCCGGCATAGGGCTGGTCCTCCTCGCCCCTGACAGACGCTCGTTCGAGCGATCCCTTCGCTTCGGGTTCAAAGCCACCAACAACGAGGCGAGAGTACGAGGCGCTCCTAGCAGGACTAAGGCCGGCCCTCGAGATGCAGGTGGCCGCGATACGCGTCCTCACCGACTCGCAACTTGTGGCCGAGCAGCTCAACGGCGGATACGAAGCTCAGGACGCAACCATGGCGAAATACCTGGCACGGGTAAGGGACCTGATCACCAAGTTTCGCTATTTTACACTGTCTAACATTCCGAGGGAGGAGAACGAGTGAGCCGACGCACTAGCTAAGCTGGCGTCGAAGCCGACCTCCGAAGCATGGCCAGAGGTTGAGGACCTCCGAAATAGCAACTATAGCCCCAGGCGGCGAGCCGACCACGTGGGTACAAGAGCTGCTATGCTTCAAGCGGGATGGAACCCTTCCCCTCGACGAAGTTGCAGCTCGGTGCCTGCGTCGTACGCACGCATGGTACACCGTGGAGTGTGGCCGCCTCTACAAACGATCCTTCACCTATCCCCTCCTACGATGTTTAGAGCCTAACGAAGCCCAGATGGTCCTAACCGAAACCCACGAGGGGGTATGCGGTGAGCACATCGGCGGGCGAACCTTGGCGCACAAGATACTCCGTCAAGGCTACTACTGGCCGACCATGTGCCGGGACGCCAAGGCCTACGTTCGGCGGTGCAGTTCGTGCCAGCAGCACGCCCGCGCACCCCGATAACCTGCGGTTCCGCTCAGTCCCATCGACTGCGCGTGGCCATTCGCGCAGTGGGGTTTGGACCTACTCGGACCCTTCCCGCTAGCCTCTGGACAGCGAAAGTACATAATCGTGGGGGTGGACTATTTCACAAAGTGGGTCGAGGCCGAACCACTGGCGACAATCACGGAACATCAAATGGAGAAGTTCGTGTGGAAGAACCTAGTAACTCGGTTCGGGTTGCCCAAGGCCATTATCACAGACAATAGACCTCAGTTTGCATGCAGAAGATTCCGGGAGTTCTGTGCCGATCATGGCATCCAACTGAGGTTCAGTTCGGTGGCCCATCCTCAGACCAACGGGCTAGCGGAGGTAACCAACCGATCCATCCTGGACGGACTCAAAAGAAGAGTATCCGCAGCCTGATCGACCTGGACAGACGAGCTCCCCAGCGTGCTGTGGTCGCTGCGCACCACTCCCAAAACCACAACCGGAGAATCCCCGTACAGCCTCGCATTCGGAACTGAAGCTATCCTGCCACCTGAGGTGGCCATCACCACCCTCCGAACACGAAGCTATGACGAAAAGACCTCGGACGAAGGACTTCGAGCAGCCCTCGATCTGCTGGAGGAGCGGCGCGCCAACGCACATGTAAGAGCCCTCTCGTACAAAAGAGCGGTCGCAAGGATTTACAACCGAAGGGTGCGACCCCGACCCATCAAACTAGGCGACCTGGTCCTGCGGAGGACCGAGGTCAGCGACCCGACCAGGGCAAGAGGAAAGTTAGCTCCAAACTGGGAAGGCCCGTACCGGGTGACCGAAGTCATCAGAATCGGAACATTCCGACTCACCACAATGATGGGTCATCCCCTGCCGAGGACTTGGAACGCCCAAAATCTCAAAAAATACTTTCCGTAAGTAAAGATCGGGCCAAAGACATAGCCATGCCGAGACGCAGACAGTCTATTGGAGAAGGGAAAGACCATGTTTATTCAAAAAGCGCATTACAAAACAAAGCAAAAAGTACAAAAAACTTCATTCCTCGGGGGCATACCGACGTCCAGGTCCTCTGGGAAGGAACCAAAGGGATCCTCCACGACCTCCGAGCCAGGGTTGCGCACCTTGAAACGAGCAAGGGCAACCCGATACCTGTACTCATATGAAACCCGCCCAGTCCGAACAAGACCGAGCTGGAATCCCGGGGAGTCCTTGTAGTCCTCGATCAGCTTCTTATCCCTCCCCGGCCTCTGGCAGATCTCAGCATCAAGAGCCTCTGAAGCCCCCCGCGCCTCAGCTCGCGACTCCTCGAGGCGTCGGATCAGCTCAAGGGAGTCCGCCCTCGCCGAGTGAGCCTCGGCCACCGACGCTTTCAAATGCGTCTGGAGCTCTGTATTACGCTCCTCAGACGTCTCCAGCCGCGCCTGAAACTCCGCGGACCGCTCCGTGGATGCTTGGAGCTCAGATCGAAGGCGCACCACCTCCGTCTCCAAGTCCGAAGCGCGCTGCTCGGCCACCGCGACAGCCTCAGGGCCCGCTCCAGCCCGAGCTTCGTCCGCCTGCCTCCGGAGCTCGGCTTTGCGACTACTCAGGGCAGCGATGACCCATCCCGCGTCACGGACGCGATCCATCAGCGCGGCGGCGTAATGATTGCCCTGGGGAAGGGAAGAGGTCAAAACCAGGCACGTCCCAAAATGCACAAGCAGAGGGACGAGACAACGCTTACCCACAACAGCGACTTGGCGGATTTGCTAAGCAAAGCCTCGGAGGATAAAGTGTACAAATCCCGAGCTATGTCGGGATGTAGCCCTCCGCGGACGAACCTGGCCGCACAATCGCCGTCGGCCCACACCCGGCTGCCCCGGGTAAGACCGTCCCACCGGCCCACTAACGGGTCAGTGGCAGCGCCACGCGAGAGAGCGCCCACCTCCCGCGCCAGGTAAGGCTCGTCCTCTCTCCCAAGCGGAAGACGAAGAAGCTCGCGTATGGAGGGCTGGCGAGGCGCCTCCACCGCCGCACGCCCACTCGGGCCAGCCTCGCCCTCCTCCAGACTCCCTGCGACATGGTCCGCCGGCGCTACGGCGGCCTCGGCCGCTGGTGCTGCGGCAGCCTTCGCCGCCGGCACCACGGCACCTTCCGCCGAGGCTGGGACCGCCTCAGGACCGTCGCTCGGAAGCACCCGTGCCTTCTTTCGAGGCGGACCGGCCTCGACGTCCACGGGGTCCTCCCTCGTTCCCGCCCTGGCAACGGAAGGCGAACGGCCCGACGCGGCTGAAGCAGTTTTTCCCCCTCGAAGGGCTTCGAGACGCACCATCTCTGCGAGGAAAGGCCAAAACCACAATCAGTTAAGCGGGCAACCCATGAGCAAAAAGAGGAGAACCCCTAAAGTACCACCCCGGGGAGCATACCTAGAGGCACCGGGCTGAGACCCGCCTCCACCAACCACCGCTTGGACATATTCCGAATGGCTCGGGAGGCCGGGAGGATCTCTCTAAGCCTCTGGAGCTCTCGACGCCCCTCGTCGTCCAAAACCGGGACGGTGTTGTCTATCGCACGCGCCCCCCAGCGGATCCCGAACCCCCAATCTCCCGGGCGGCTGATGAAAAAGAAACGCTCCTTCCACCCCTTATTGCTGGAAGGGGCCCCGCTCACCCGAAAACCCGCTCGGGCGGACAGATAGTTACCCCCCAACCCCTTGGTAAGACGGAAGCAGGAAAGGAAGAGGGCACGGGTCGGGGTTATGTGGGCATAGTGACACTCCCCCAAAAACGCCACCAGATAGCGCCATGAGTTCGGCGCCATCTGGGATGGGGAGATACGCCACCAGGAAATACTGGAAGCTATGACGGGGTGTAAGGGGAGGCGTAGCCCGGCCTCGAAAGCATCTATGGTGAGGGCGAAGCCCTTAGGAATTGGGTCATACGCCCGTTGACCAGGCTCAGGAGCAAGAAGGACAAACTCCTCTAGGATACCATAACGATCCCGGAGGAGGCTCAGCGATGACTCACCCACGGTAGAGTCGTGGTCGTGCGGCCACATCAAGGCCTCAAGGGCCCGGGCCGCCTTCTCATCGGACGACGAGGCGGGATTCGATGAAGTCGCCGTCTCCGCGACCTTCGAAGAAGACGAATGGGAGGACGAAGACACCATTCTCACTGACCTTTAGCAAGGAAAGAAGGAGCGATTGGTGCGAGACAAGCAAGGGTGTACGAAGTAGCACGACGAAAACAGATGAAGAAACCCCCAGCGACTAGCCTCAAGCCACCTATAAGCAGGCCGCGTCCCGCCAAAAGGCAACCCCTCGTCTCCCAAAATACGCTTCGAAAAATAGAGAGCATCACCTCGCCATAAATACAGTCTGACATGGCAGCTAGCGGCAGCGCGGTGCGAAGCACGGAGGCGCCCAATCATATTAGCCTCAAAAACTGGCAGCCCCCAAAAGAGGGAGCCCTTTACTTTCCCCAGAAGAAAAGCGACCCGACCTCCGGCCTCCCACGCCCGCGCATGTTCGAACAGCCAATCGTCGGCCGCAAACGATCGCTGGCCAAGAGCCAAGTACCGCCTCGGCCCTCGGCTCTACGCCATCCTGAGACCCCGCCTGCGTTGTGCTCCTCGGCCCTCGGCTCTACGCCATCCCGAGACCACACCTGCGCGGTCACCCCGCCTGCGTTGCGCTCCTCGGCCCTCGGCTCTACGCCATCCCGAGACCACGCCTGCGCGGTCACCCCGCCTGCGTTGCGCTCCTCGGCCCTCGGCTCTACGCCATCCCAAGACCACGCCTCCGCGGTCACCCCGCCTGTGTTGTGCTCCTCGGCCCTCAGCTCTACGCCACCCCGAGACCACACCTGCGCGGTCACCCCGCCTGCGTTGTGCTCCTCGGCCCTCGGCTCTACGCCATCCCGAGACCACACCTGCGCGGTCACCCTGCCTGCGTTGTGCTCCTCGGCCCTCGGCTCTACGCCATCCCGAGACCACACATGTGCGATCACCCCGCCTGCGTTGCGCTCCTCGGCCCTCGGCTCTACGCCATCCCGAGACCACACCTGCGCGGTCACCCCGCCTGCGTTGCGCTCCTCGGCCCTCGGCTCTACGCCATCCCGAGACCACGCCTGCGCGATCACCCCGCCTGCGTTGTGCTCCTCGGCCCTCGGCTCTATGCCACCCCGAGACCACACCTGCGCGGTCACCCCGCCTGCGTTGTGCTCCTCGGCCCTCGGCTCTACGCCATCCCGAGACCACACCTGCGCGGTCACCCCGCCTGCGTTGTGCTCCTCGACCCTTGGCTCTACGCCATCCCGAGACCACGCCTGCGTTGCACTCCTCGGCCCTCGTTGCCATCGCTCTCGAGTCCAATCCCACTCGGCCTTCCACGCATCGCGCGATCGGTCCGGCTGCACCATGCCCCTCAGACCCGCGTAAACAGCCCGCCTGAAGCAAGAAGCCATGCCTCGGACTCCCTGCAGGCAAAACCGACGCATAGCTCCTTTCGGGGGGGGGGCATATGATAGGGATAAAAACTGATTTGACATAATATCTCGGATTTGACATAATACACCCCCACGTCAGCCACCCCTGTGCGACGCGTTGCCCTAGGAAGCGAGCATTAACACTAACACGACACACGCCCATACCGAGCGAGCATTAACGCCGACGCGACATGCACCATACCCTGCGGGAGCCCGGCCTTCCATGCGACGTCCATGACGATGACAGACGCCATCAGAGGTACGGCCCTGCTCCTGCAGGACGGCGCATCAGGTAACATCAAACCCCCTCTATAAATACTCCCTGGCTCGCAACGGGCAAGGGGGTCTCTCTCTCTCTGACTCAACACTCCTCTCCGCGTCACTGACTTGATCGTCGGAGGGGTCGGGTCGCGCTACCGACCCGACCCGTGTGCAGGTACTCGACCGCTGCTGGATCCACTCGGCGTCCCGGCGCTTTCCCGCTGCTGATCCCAGCCATTTGGAGCCCTGAACCAGCCGCATCGACCCCGAGGTCATGGCTCAAAGAGTTACTTACCGTAACACAAATCATAGTCTTATAAATAGGAAAATGAGATGTTTGTCATTCAACTTTGATGACATTTTGGATCCTTCCTAATGTATTACATAGATAGTGATTGCTTGGGCCATGAAACAAAATATGAGTTTGAATTCTTCCGCACTTCATTCTCATTATCTATACTCGAGAAATATGAGACAAACGTCGAGAGATTTAGTTATGATACGATTAGATTTGATAATTAATCAAAACTCGACATATAACATCTCATTTAACTAAGACATGACACATGTTTACCAATTAATCATGAGGGTCCACTTAGTTAACGATGATGTGATATCATCTAAGCATGCTCAATATGATGATGATGATGATGATGATGTGATATCATCTTAATACGCTAGAAAGTCCAGTGGAATTCCTCATAATCTTACCAAATCGCATCATTCCTCTTTCGTCTGGAATGAAAATTTTGTGACCCATATCGTTTTTGGTGCATACATTTCCAATGATTAAATAATAAATTATTTCCTTTAGAAAAAACTTATCTGTAATTTTTTTTTTTATCGAGATGTTTTCGTTCTTAATGAGCCGATCTAATCAGAATCCTATAAATAGGAAAAGGAGATGTCGAGATGTGCAATTCCAAAAAGACTTCCGATCGATGCCATTGCGCTTCTAAGATGACATGGATGGGGTTCGTCCAAGCATTTCTCCCACATCCACACACTTCACTCTCATGATTTCTGTTGTGTGATCATACTGCTTTGAATTGGATGTCGGTATGAGTCACAACCCAACGAAGCAACTTCTAAGTGAATGGAGATGTGTCACAACCTACCTAATACGATCTTTGATGTGCTATTTTATTATTGTTCCCACCAACATCTTGGAACAAAGCAATTCCTTCTCCGCATGGAAGTCTCGGTTGATGCTTGCCATAAGAGTGCCAAACTCACTGTGGAAGTTGACAGGAAGGCGGCGAGCGTAAGTAAAACAAGAAATGATATGTTGTGACACACCACAATTTCCATGCTTAGCTTCATCATACGTAATCACAGAATATTCATATTGAGGATAATTTTAGGTTTCCCCATGACCATGATTTGAAGGTGATGGCGATGTGGATTCTTCCAAATTTTTTTTCACACACTAGTAATCTTCAATCAAGCACCGAGGAAAGGATGGATATGTGATGGAATGGTGAAAGCACTGGCATTATTTTATCTATTGATTGATATATCTATCCGTCTGTTTGTCTGTCTTCTTTTCACAATTGGTCAAATATCATTTTTTTTATAAAAAATAAAAAAAATTAACACTCAAAAAAGAGAAAAACAAATGGCATAGATATATGATAACAACAATTGTTGAATTGATATGTATGCTGCTCTACCGACATAAGAAATAAAGATAGGCATAATCTTGTCCCCCTTATGGATATTTTTTACATAAATCCGTTCTTTTAACTTGGAGTAATTTGATCAATCCTTAGCAAATGAAAATAATAAAAAAAAATTCACTTTATAATCCAAAAGATAATAGATAGTAAGTACTATGCAAAAATCCAAGAGGACCTTTCCATCTCATTGGGCAAACCTGATGCGTTACATACATAATAAAGTGATTTTCGTATTTAATGCATAATATTTCGATAAACACTCTCTTCCTATTTCAAATCCTGATTGTCTAGATTGTAAAGGAAGAATCTTAACTTGAGACCAAGTTTTTAAGTTCACTAACTTAATAGATAAAAATTGGTGTGTATATATATATGTATATATAGTAGATTACCTATTATTGCATGAGTAGATGATACTTCTACTCATCAATTTCTTTTGCTTCATATTATGTTGCCAACATGTATAGATTTGCTGACGAAGTTACTTCAACAACTCATCATCCTTGCAAAATGTCTTCTCAATCCTCATCATCTCAGCATCGTAACACGCTCTTTCCAACCATAATATATCACATCCATCTTCTGAGTTTTCTTGGACACCATTATTTCTCCAGTGTCTTGAATGCTATGCGATGCAGCTGTGTCACCGTAACATGTATACTTCAGCTGTAAGTCTCTTGGCTGCATGGAAACTTGCGTCAAGCACACAGGTTTTGGTACTTTTTTCTTCATCAGCAGCTTGCGCACATGACAGAGAAGATACCAGCAATATAAACATATATATATATCATGTAATTATTGGGAGATATGGGTTGTTTGTACCGACCAGTCTATATTTTGATGGTGAGCCGAGAAGAACAGATAAAGAGATCTCAGGCAATTCACTACTGACAGAACTGCTGCGGAAGTTTGGCTTAGGAATCTGTAAAGAAGGTTGCACTGCATCATGGATCGAGGATACTGAACCACATGAAGCACAAAAAGTAACATGGAGGGTGCTTTAGATCATGAGAATCCAACACGCAATTCAATTCATCTTGCTGCTGCTGCATTAAATGGGATCTTATCTTGATGCACATGACTGCTGGTTCTTCAATCAAGCTTGATAGTGATTTCCTTCTCACATTGCAAGTACAAAGACATGCACGTCTAAAGCATTATGTCAGGTTTGACATGGAACACTGCAAGTGTGGTAGCATTTCTCCAAAAGAGAATTCCCAACATTCCATACAACAGTGGAAACTAAAAAGACTGCCACAGTAAATGAACATATGATCTAAACTTCCATGTGCAGCTATTACTTCAGTAAAACATAGTTCACTCTCCACAGATGATTGACCACCGGGTAGGCAGGCAGTTTGAGAGCCATTAAATGGTACTTAATGTGATTCTCTCTTTGATGTTATCAATCTTCCAAATTAGAAGTGGAATCCTCAAGTCTCCTACAACCCCATTGGTGAGGTGAACTCATAGTGATAACTAGGAGACTTGAGGATTCCACTCGGATCAGACCGGCGAATCCAACCGGAACTCGGACCCATGATTGAGTTGACTCACAAATTAGACCGATTTAATTAAACTCAATTGATATAATCTTAATGATTCGAGATTTGATCGGATCTCATAGTGATAACTATGATTCAAAGGATTATGAAATCCTTTACTCTGCTGCTTCCGTAAATGCCAAAAAACCCAATATGCAACTTCTCTTTAAATTTCTTAGATTCGATGGGTCTTTTGGGTTGGATCAGATCGATTTGGGTCGACATCACCTTCATGTTGAGTTTTACTAAATACAACGAGTTATGGTATCAAACTCAATTATACTCGTCAAATTTAATTTGTTTGATGAACACCACCAAATTGGTTGACCTAACGAGTCAATTTAATTGGATCATCAGGTAGGTTGGGTTGCGTCAGGTCAGGTTAAGACTGTCAAAATTTGCAGGAAGAGTCTCTATAGGTGGAGATGCTGATGCGAGAAAGATAAAGAAAAAATATGCCATGCATGTAACGTAAATATATAACTATTTTAGTGATTGATGCAAAGAAACAAATAAGCATAATTCGTTGCTGCTGTTGTTGCATTATTCGATCAGATGTGTCTTGTTCTCGTTTGAATGTCAACTTTAAAGACAACTAACCCACTCACAAAACGCTCTCTCTCTCTCTCTCTCTCTCTCTCTCTAAGTTGATTAGCTACATGTAAATGAACAAGAGAGACAAAAATGAGGGATGGATTGGAATGCTACTGGATAAGCTAAATTAATATCTCCACATTAATGGTCAGCGGCATAGCTCAACTTCACCAGCCTTCCCTTCCAGATGGATGATAAAGGGACTACACCCTGTCTAACCCAAAGAAACAAGAAAGCCAGATCGGAGGCATCACCCTAATAGTCCCCAAGCGCCACCCCTGGAGGCATACGCTGACAAGCCGCTTGCATTAAATGCTTCTGCCATATAGGGTAAGGTGGGTTTTGACAGAGACTTGTTTGCTTCACCCAACGCCCAGGTATAAAAGTCAAGCCCCAGGTCATGTCGAAGCAAGCAGACAAAAAAGGCTCATTACTCTCTCATTTATATTAATAATATTGTTCTCTATCTCCCTCTCCGTCCTGTTGACTTAAGCATGGGAGGGATGATTTACAGAAACTCCGTTATAAAAACGAGACATAAACAGAGACAAGGATAATCTTTCTAAAAAAGAACTTTCTAAAGAAAAGACAAAAATAAAGGATTTCTTTTAATATGAAATGGATATTTCCGTATCTTTTCTTTCCGTATATTTCTGACTTATATTTATAAGATGATAAAATATGACAGGGGCACCCATGACATCGACTTGTTGTGTAATATCATTGGCGCAGCCCGGAGGCATGATTAGAGCAGAGGGGATTGCCTAGCTCATCTATTTGCAAAGAGTATAATTCAATTTATATATGTTCATAGTCATAGACCTAACGATGATTTGTCTCTCGTTGTGTATATCCTCTTTTAGGATTGTCAACGAGCACGTAAAGTCCCACTATTACATCGATAGAGGGGTTACCATTGCCCTTGATTCCAGGGTGCACTCTCAACATACGTAAGCAATGAGGGGTCTGGAGAGAGCATTGACGGTCGGAGCATAGGTGCCTTCCTCGAGCAACTATCGCTTTTGAAGTGCCTTCCTCCAATCATCATCCTCTTAATCTCTTTCAAGTGCTTGGAGATCTAAGAAAACATAAATAAAATCTAGCAAGCAAACAATTACCTCAACACAAGGACGATTGGAGGCAAAAGTGATTAGGGATTCCATAAATATCTAAGCAAATCAAGAGGTTTGGGGGCATCATTTCTCTTCGAGTTCTTCACCTAAATCGACAATAAATAGATGGGGACGATAGGAGAAAATTGTATTTTTTTGATGACTTTGGGTTGTTGTATTGAAAAAAATGAAAAGCCAAAAGCAACCCAAATTGGTTTGTTGGCTGGCTGAGGCGATGAGCCAAAACTTTAAATTTATATTTAAAATAATATTCATAAATAAAATAAATAATATGAGGAGAATTTACCGGTTCATGCATATTATTTTTGGATATAAACTGATATGCATGAACTAGACTTATTATCCACTTTATTCATCAATAAAGTAGATATTATCTAAAATAATATGCATGAATATTGAATAAATATGTATATCCAAAATTTATTTAAATCGAGTCAGAAAATAAAATGACATGAGAATGCATGAACCTAAAATGGGTACATAAACATAGTAGACAACCAACCATACTATTGCCATTGAAGTAGACAACCAACCAAGGTGCCAATGGGTGGCAGCGGAAAGGAAGATGAGGAACTATCAAATGTGGCTTGACGTCAATAGAGTTACCTGTCAATAATTAGATAGATGTAGCTAAAATAGGCAGCCGGTGGTGTCATGTCATCATCCTCTCCTAAAAAGCTCCTTCTCATTAAATAAATTGATTGCAATTTAGAGGGACTAACTTTCATTTCTCACAATAAGAAAAATACATTTTTCTTAAAATCTGTGGTTGCTACAAAAGAAAATATCATGAGCAAATTCCACTAATTCCATACTATAAAAATCGGTAATTTTCGTCAGAAGATCCCATCCAATCCAATCTGTCGACATTACTTCATCCTTTTTATCTAGTTGATGGATGTCCTTCCTGTCTCAAAAGGCACAGGTTGAAGCCCTTTTCTTGGTGCTAGCTAGCACTCTCTTGTGCCATAGAAGATGGACCCAACCAAGGAGAAAAGAAAAGAAATGGCCTTTCCAGCTTGGTTCCATCCATCTCTCTGCTATTTCTCTCTTTGATCTTTCTTTCACCAACTCAGTATCAATATTGATATCAGCCTCTTTGCTTGCTTGGTATCAGTTAAGAGTAGCAGGATTGAACTTTCTGTCGAGTTAGTCAATTTCTCAGTGTGTGATGATAGTTTTCGTCTTTTTGAATATAAATAAAATAGAAACATCCTTGCGAGAAGGAAGCAAAAGTCTGTTTCTACAAAAGAATTACCTTTTCTTTTCGTACAAGTCTCATTCAAGATACTGATCGATGATTTCTTTTTCTTCTTCTTCTTCCTTCTTGGAGTCCATCGTCAAAGCACCTCATTTACCACATTGAAACACTAACAATCCCACATCCTCTATGGACTCGCTTTTTCATCCCTAATAGTGAGAATTTATGATTCACCTGTTCCCATCATATGTTGTTGTCGTCGTCGTCGTCGTCACCAACAGCCTCTCTCTCTTCCGAAAAATAACTTCCCAAATAAACATTACCTAAGGAAAAAATCATGGTGGCTATGAGCATTCTCTTCACCGAGGATGATGTTATCGAAGCCATGCTTTTCGAATAGGACATGACTGAGACTTGTACGAGAGGTGATAGAGGAAGCGCATCCACTTCGATGCCATGGTCCTCCTTTGATGAAGGGAATGCTGGTAGGTATCATGTCTTTTCCTTTGTTGAGGCAAAAACGAAGGTAAAGGGAAACTCTTGAACGAATATCCTCGATGCAGATTCAATTTTTTACATCTCCTTCGGAAAGAGAATGGACGATCAAAAGTAGAAGATTCACCTCACCAATGGGGTTGTAGGAGACTTGAGGATTCCACTTCTATGTTAGGGTTTTCTTCATCATTCCTTCCATAAAACTAATGATATGATCTGCAGTATCTTGAGCAATCTCGAGATTCATTTCAGTACTTGAGAGAAGGATCCGAGTTGTTGTGACAATCCAAGCTACACAAGATATCTCCACACCAAATTTAGATTAGATGATGAGCTAGAGTCAATATCGCCAAAAGAAAAAGAAGAAACATCTACCATTCCAACACAATTAATTAGCTGTAACATCTAGCATCTGACGAGATACAAAGCCTTTTCATGTTAGTCTTTCTCTATGCCCACTGAAAAGTAGCTACAGCACATAATAATACATTTCTAACATCACATAAAATTGTATCAACAAATTTGCACTTGAATTCTCTCCAACCTTTCTATGCCAAGTCGGCCTAACTTTTTCCAAGGGGGACACCTTCCAAGAACATGCCAAAGGAAACGTGCCATTGCTAATATGCTCAACCCAAGTATTTTTGTCCTTTGCTTCGACCACTACTACTATTGTCGCCGCCTTTCAATAATTGATGCAATTAACATTAATCAAGTCATAATGATGATAAATTGTAGGTAGACCAAAGTCAAACGTGATCACTACTAACATTCCAACATCAACCAAATGAGATATATGTTTGTTGCATGCACCCTTTTTGGTGCAATAGCTTTGCTGCGCCACCGCAACCATAGATTAATTATGGCATCTTTTACTGGTGGGTGACATTACACCCCAAAGCCACCGCCACCACCACTGGGCCATGGAGCGATCCCCGCTTCGTTGTCCCGAAAACTCGTGGGCACGGACGTCACGCCCGCGGTGTCAGATTGAATCTTCACGCTATCGTCCGATTTGACCAAGCAAGCAAGCCCTAAATCCAGCGGAGGTCAAAATTTGCAGGAAGGAGCAGAAATTTACGAGTGTTTTCGACTTCCCGATGCAGCTTGGGTAGGTTCTGGGGCTATCTTGAGAGGATTTCGGATGGTTCTGAGCTTAGATTTTGCCGCAATCTGAGCTGGGGTTTTGTTGCTCTTGTTTGCTTGTGATTCACTGTATTCTTTAATGCTACGACCACTTATCATGTTGCAGGATGCCACATTACTATTATGAAATAAGATAAGAATATGAAATTAATGATGATTTGAATGTTCAATACTTGCTCGAGCTTTCTGAGCCACTTCTAGCAGATTCTTTTGGTCCAAGACGAACAGATACTTGTAGAGTAGACAACTGAGAGAGGCAGCTGAAATAAAAGGTGTAATCACAAGTAGAAGAATAATTGTAGAAACAGAATCTACACTTTGAAACACCTAATGATAGGAAGAAGAATGATGGTAAGAGTACGGCATTTATGGTTCCAAACACCAAACGAGATTGATCATCCATCAACACCATATACACAAATTTCCATTCTTATCAGCATAAGTTAATTGTGTTCCCCGGTCCACTATATGCGCATGAAAGAACTGGTGAAGAATGCCCTTCCAAAATGCTCAGCATGTCATTGTTTAGTCTTGACCATATATAGAGATATCCATCAACTGATCCCACCGTGACGCACTTTGCAGAACTAATACACGGCCTGCTTCAGTTTGATGCAACTCTGTTGCCATTGGCTCTGAACGTCCCACAAATTTCCAGTGTACTCAAGTCAACTAGGTTATGCAAATTGTCCCTTCCACTTGTCAGCAACAAGCTCTCGCTTTGGGAGACTTTCGATATCAGCATTTAATTGGAACAAAAAAATTATCACAGTACATAAAGTTCCAACAAAGATTTAAATCTTTCTCCTTTGTTCCTCCGTCGAACCTTCCTCTTCAATCTATTTTTCTTCCTCATCGAAACATCGGCACGCACTAACATATCATGTGTTAGTACATTGGTACAGGACAGCACGTTCCATGCTGCCGGCTAACCAGTACACCGGCTCTGAACAGTAAGTCAAACCTTGGTTTCAAATCCTTAAAAAACAGTCTTCTTTCAGCATCAATTAATGCACACTTTTTACCTCACTGTGAAAATGATAAATATCATCCAAGATTTTAAATTTGGTCTGCAATGTATCATAAAATATGCAGTTTAACCGGTCACCATCTCCTTGAACACACAGAATGTGCATTATACAGCAAGAATTAGGTAAAAAATAATGAACCAAAGTGCATCGACTTGAAAACAAACAAACAAACAAGAGCATACCTGCTGAAAGGAGAGAACATCAGACCTGAAACTTAATTCTTTCTCTTTATCACACTTTATGGAGGATTGAGGAACATTTGGAATGGGCAGACAGTTCACCAGGAAGGACGATGTTGTGAACCTGATCATGATCAATCTCAATCAACGATGGATCCGGGGAATGTCTCTTGCAGTTGCTTCAAACGGATATCTCCAGCGATGTCATATCAAATTAAAATATTGAGAAAACTTTTGACTCCTTAATTGCGACAACAATATGATCATTCCCTTCTCATTGCGTTAATATCCACCATCATTCCCTTCGTTAGGGATGACACCTCAATTATGGTAACAACATGATCGTTCTATTTAAATTGCTTGTACAAGAGGTGGTAGAGCCACCATAGTGTATCACGCAGTATTAACGAGAAGCGCATCCGCTTTGATATTTTTAAAGAGAACGATCATGTTGATGTCGCAATTGAGATGTCATCCCCAACGAAGGGAATGCTGGTGGATATTAACGCAACGAGAAGGGAATGATCATGTTATTGCCATAATTGAGGAGTCAAAAAATTTATCAATATTTTCATTTGATTAACTAATAGATTCCTTGTAAGCACATGAACCAAGGTTGAACATGTCACTTGAAAAAAGTAAAGTAAAAACATTTCAAGTTAAGGGGGAGTCTTCTACTTCAAAAGAAGATGAAAAATCGACAGGAAGAGGACGTGGCAGAGGAGGATTTCGTGGTAGAGAAAATTGAAGAAGAAGAGGAAGAGTACACTTTGATGGGCATGATGAACAAAAGCAATCAAATTATGATAAAAAAAACTACAAGAGTGGAATTCAATGTTACTATCCTAAAAAGTTTGGTCACATGAAAACAGATTGCTAGAAAAAAGAAAAGCAAACAAGCAATGTGGAGAAAAATGAAGAAAATAATAAGTTGTTAATGACTCATTCATAAGTTAATGACATCTCAAATGATATTTGGTTTCTTGATAGTGGATATTCTAATCATATGTCAGACATAAGATCAATGTTTAGAGATATTGATGAAACTCATAAGGTGAAAGTTAGACTTGGAGATAATAAGCAAATCCAAGTGAAAAGGAAAAGAACAATTGAGGTGAAGACAAATCAAGGGAAGGTAAAATACATTAATAATATTTTTTTTTGTTTCTACTTTATCACATAACTTGTTGAGTGTTTGCCAATTGATAGATGATGGATATTTAGTTATATTTGATGATAGTTTATATACTATTAAAGATAAAAAATTTGGTTTGATTACGATAAATTTTTGCATGACGCAAAACAAGATATTTCCACTTGATGTTTTAAATATTGAAAAGCATACTTTTGTCGCAACTCAAAAGAATGAGTCTAATTGATGGTATTTA
The DNA here is from genome assembly GCF_036884655.1 of Musa acuminata AAA Group. NCBI lineage: Eukaryota > Viridiplantae > Streptophyta > Magnoliopsida > Zingiberales > Musaceae > Musa > Musa acuminata. Next base: position 9,280,385 of record NC_088356.1, on the reverse strand, counting down.
AGATATGAACACCTTAACATTAAGGGTTTAAGGTTGTTAAATAAAAAATAAATAATTTTTGGATTGCCCAAAATTAATACACTTGATGTATGTGAATGATACATTTATGGCAAACAAAGTAAAAAAATTATTTCCTATTGGAAAAGCATGGAGAGTATATAATTATTTTGAATTAATTCATGCTAACTTATGTGGACCTATGAATACAAAATCATTTAGTAGAAGTCAATATTTTCTGTTGTTTACTGATAATTATAATCGCATGAGTTGGGTATACTTTTTGGAACTGAAATATGAAACATTTGATAATTTTTGAAAATTCAAGGCACTTGTAGAAAGGCAAAGTGGTAGATACATAAAGACACTTCGGACAGATAGAGGTGGT